>NW_008824676.1:5279121-5313135 GCF_000699105.1 Pygoscelis adeliae
AGAAGAGAAGGCTTTGGGGAGACCTTCTTGCAGCCTATCAGTACTTAAAGGGGGCTTACAAAAAAGATGGTGGCAGACTTTTTAGCAGGGCCTCTTGCGACAGGACAAGGGGGAATGGCTTTAAACTAAAGGGGGGTAGATTTAGACTAGATAGAAGGAAGACATTTTTTACGCTGAGGGTGGTGAAACACTGGCACAGGTTGCCCAGAGAGGTGGTGGATGCCCCATCCCTGGAGACATTCAAGCATCAGGTTGGACGGGGCTCTGAGCAACCTGATCTAGTTGAAGATGTCCCTGCCCATGGCAGTGGGGTTGGACTAGATGACCTTTAGTGGTCCCTTCCAACCCAAACTATTCTGTGATTCTATGATAGATATAAGCTAAATGTATTTGCATACTTGGTATACATTCATGCACTGAAATCTCTTACTTATAATGGAGGAGACAACAGAAATCTCCCATTTGCTTAAAAAGTGTATAAAGGTCAAGATCAACTGTGTAGAAGCTGCACTTCAGAAGTGCTGTCATTTTGAGAGAATAGTTTATCAGAAAGATTTTTAAAATCAAGGGTAACCTTTTGAACTAGCACAGTTTTAAAGGTAATCTACTTTATAAAGATCATAGCAAGCCTTTTAAAATCAATTCCTGACCCTCTGCTTAATTAGGATGTTTCTTCTAAAGCTTTTGAGAATATATGTAACATACATTCTATTCATGTTTGTAAACATGGAGAATGTGAGCAACATCAAGAAGGGCATGGGAATCAAAAAAACAATTCAACTGACAGCACATAACACAGTCATGTATGAATAGAGGCAATTTTTTTTTTACTAAGTTGTGGAGAATTTGCACTTCTAATTTCAATTGCTAGTGGCCCTGCAGGCATTTGTCATACAGGTCAGTTATGTCTATAGGAACTTAAAATTACAGGAAAACTGACTAGGTTTGGAATAATTTATTAAAAGTATTAAAAATACATAAGAAAACAGCACAATGAAAATTAGAGGAGTCAGGCAAAAAAGGGAGACGAGTTTGTAACAGAGGTAGAAGCACAAAACAAATTGAGAAGGTTGCATCATAGAGAAGCAAAGATACAGAGCAATGCATGCCCAAGATGTTTTCAAATCTCATGCTGGTGGTTGTAAGATTTTTTGAGTGGGAACAACCCCCTCCTGCACAACCATTTCTACATGGTTTTGTCTCTGCCTACATTCCTCTCAACTCCCCTATATTATTTGGTACAATTCTGCTCATCCATCTCCTACCTGTTTTAAACTCTTTCCTTTGTGAGCCTTTATTTTATTAACAATCTATTTGCAATCTGTTTGTTACTTTGCCATAACTCTGTTCAGTAGACTGCGATACTGTAATTAGGACTGAAGATGTTTCACAGACTGAAGTGCAAAATAATGGTCAAAAAAAACTGCTGAGAGGATAAGCTATGCACATGGTTATCTGGTGTGTATGGATTTTCTTGTAGACTTTCTAAAAACATGTACAACAGTTTCCTTATTCCCTTCTTCCTGAAATTTGTTCACTGCCCTACATTACAGAATATGACCATAAATTACCTACAGGATGTTGACTGGTAAACAGAAGTGAGCCAATGAAAACTTTACAGTACAAAATTCAACTTGCAAGTTATAACAAGAAAATAATTGAGAAACCTATGCAAAAATTCTGTAGCAAGACCTAGAGAAGTAAAGTACCTGTAGTAACGGTGAACAACATGTCAAGGAAAAAGTCACTTCAGAAAAGCAGGGAGAGGGAGATTAGGGATTTATCTTCACAGTAATGCCAGGAGATTAGTTGAAAAGATAAAAGAATTAGCTTTCAATGTGAACCACAAGATGATAAGGTATGCATTATATTGGACATGGTAAGGACATGAATGCAGCTGGATAAATGATCTGAAGGTGTTTAAAACAGCTTAGAGGAAAAAGAGAATATGTTGTGATAAAGTCTAAACCATGAATAGGGAGGATAATTATTGCATTTGTAACTCTTGGGAGCCACTGAAAGTCTTATTTGGAGAACTACGGGGGAAGAACGCATAGGAATCTTTGCCTCCAGGCCAAGCTGTAAAGCTTTAATTTAAAATGCCCTTTGCTCTGCAATACAGAGAGACACTCAGTAAAACGGAGTCATTATAATTTTTTTAAACTGTTGTGAATGAGTGTTTTCACCAGTGTAGAAGTTCTTTAACATGGGGCTGGGGGCGGGGCTGGGGGGGGACTGGTTTTGCAGTTGTGACAATTACGGTGCTACATACCCCAAAGACAGACCTGGAAATACTTCCCAATTTTTCAGATTTTAAAGGCATGAACACTTGTTCTCTAGTGATAGCTTACACGCAAGAGACAACATTCCATTATTGCTGTTGGTAGAAAAAGCGTGCTCATATATTAGAGGTGTACCTGCAACTTGGCAGATATAATATACAGCAGAAGCATAAATACCAAAGACCACAGAGGTCTGCGGTATTAAAACATAATTTAGTAAGGTAGGTCATGTAGCCTTACAGCGGCAGCATGACAGGAAATCTACCATCAAGACAATCATTTCATTTTAAATCCCTTCTCAGTAGCAACTGTCCAAGAAAATCGCTTGCTTGGTTTCAACACCAAGTTAAAGTTGGATTTAGAAAGATTAAAGGCCAGATGTCTTTGGTTCTATTTTACAGAAACGCTGCTTAAAATTGTTCTGATAAATATAAAGCTGTCCAGGTATGCTTGATGAAATATATAATCTGCAAGTTCAAAAATGTGTTTAGGAGACCCAGACTGTTTCAAAAGAACTCAAAAATCAGCTAAATCCACCCCCATCTTTTATACTTGAGCCATACACCTAACATTTAAGATGTGCATACAAAGAACTGTATGGCTCTGTCTATGCACTTTCTTCAGGTTTTCATTAACAGACCACCCCCATCCCCATTATCCAAAAATTCTCCAGTGACGAATTTTCACTTTATATTAAGACAGAAACTTTAAGAGTATGATATTTATTTTTCCCTAGCTGGAAAGCTATTTTAGAACACAGGACCACCAGAGCTACTTTTTTTTATTTTTTTTTTTAAATTTATTTTTAAATGGAAGTCCTCACTGGATCTTTCTTCTGAGTAGTTAAAGGTCTGTCTACCAGCTGCTGCTATCTTGTGTATGAAGTACATTGTGTTCTCCTCTTCTTGGCACTGCCTATTCAAGCATGCTGGCTATTGAAAGCAGAGTCAAAAATTCCATTCACCTCTTGCCCAGCAGATGCTTTTCTGCCTGTATTGTGACCTGTGACACAACTGTTGCAGTAAACAAAGAGGTGAAGGGTTGTTAAAACATATCCTGAAAGCTGCATAGCTAGATTTTAGGCTGTCTGTGTATCTCGTACAATCCAATTCCAGCAACAATTGTTCCGACAGTAGCAAGTACCGGTGCTGTTATTTATTATTTACAGTATGCCATAAATGTACTATATATGATACTTGGTGCATTACTACTGTTGAAAAGCAACAACATTGTTCATGATGCAGCACAAGAATGGATAGCAAAGATGTTCTATAATTAGACTTTTGACAGTCTTTGAGTGGCAAACAATGGAAGGGAAGAAGAAGGTAGTATGATAAAACAGAGACCATCCACTGACCGTACATTTTTCCAAAAACTTAACTGTGTGCACAAGTAGCAATGTAACATTTGAAGTGATACTGCAAGGATAACTACAGTGAGATGTGCAAGCTGTTGTCAAAAAGGATGAGTTTGCATTTTGACTCTTATTTTAGGAGAAGGGTGTGAAAGTCAGTTTGATTTCCAGGGATTAGTGGCAGCTTCCCTATGGAAAGAATCAGGCTTGTATTCTTCTACCCACTGAAGGAGACTGTTAGTCTCCCCACTTGCACATATTCTAAGTATCTGCATCATAAAACACAACCAACAGCTTAGCTGGCACTGCTTAACATCTGAAGAACAAAGACTATACACTGGTATCGCCTAATGCCTTAATGGCCATACAGTCACATCACTAACAGAATAGTCCCAACCGCGGCTGCCGCCCAAAAAGAGGCCTAAGACCGACTTACTGGAAGAGAACATAGCAACCTTTGAGCAACATGTGCTGCTTTTATACCCCATATTCTCCCAGCATCTCATCAGTTTCTCAGTTTCATGAGTTCTAAAATTCTTTTTTTCTTGTATTAAGGAACCTGTGCAGTCAAGTGTACAGTAGTTTCAGTTACTGCTTCAATCTAATCAGGTAAAACGCTTAACTCCTGGATTTATATTATTTGATAGTAGCAGTGTCCAAAATTACATTTCAGTAAATTTCATTTCACAAAAACTTTACTGTGGAAAGAAAATATCAATTCAACTTAAACCAACTTTTCTCTTAGTTCAATGTTTGTATGGAAAAATAATTAAGCAGTCCACTTAGAAAGGCATAATCTGTTCATGAGCATGCAGGTATCAATTTTATCTTATGAGAATTTTTCCATGTTCCAGTTGCTTCATTCCTTATTACATGCTGCAAAAGGCAGTAATAATTTTTATAGCCAAATATCTCTTCATAAGATACCAGGTGGCTTTCAATATTTACTATTTAAGTCATGCATGAAATTTAAACATTACAAAAAATGACTTACCCGTTGACACTCCTGAAATATGCACATTTTCAGAATGTTCTGCAAGAGCACCATTTCCTAAAATTAAACATAATGAATAAGTTAATTTCCAAGATAAAATTTGTAAAAATTCTTCAGATACCCTTTTACAGAACAGAAAGAACAAAACTGAAGTTATTTTAATTAATATTAAACATTAAAGGACCTATGTTCATTTTATGATAAAACTTAGAGAAAAACTAGAGAAAAAGTTACTATACAATGAAAATAAAACCCAAGCATCATTAGTGTACTAGGAACAATTAAATATACTAGAAAGTTAAGGAATGAGAGACTGATAGTAGCAGAGAGTTTTGAGAAATTTCAGGCATTTTAGATGGTAGATTTTGCATGATTTTGCATCAAATGTTATTTTCTTTTCAAGAAAGGTTTATTTCAATGCATCTTCTCCATCTCCTCCTGGATCAAGATTTGTAAGTAAATGCTATGCAAATAAAGACATCTGGGGGAAAACATCCATCTATTTCATAATGCATTGCAGCCTATACCTTTTATCCAGAAAGATGTTTCAGATATAGCCAGGAACCAGCTACCTTCAAGAGTAACTCCCCATGAGTGTTCATTAAAACTAAGTATACTTGGCAAAGATGAACAATGAGACCCATATGGTCATCAAGAGTTAGAGAAAAAAAAGCTATTTCTCCAAATCTCATACTACTTTGTACTCCTCCAAAGTAAAAGTAGTCTGCTAAAGCAAATACGTTTGCTGACAGGTGGTAGCCCTGTTACATGATGTGACAGATCAAGTTGTATTTGTGCACACTTCCCCCACTGAACAGCTCTCCTTCTCCTCTCCTTTATTCAACATTTTTTCTTTCAACCTTTACAACAATTTTTTAATAAAACCTTCCAGGCATTTTGGGAGGAGAGAGCTACTTTCATAAATAAGCTGCTTTGAACACAGGCAGTGAATCTAAAATTTAAAATACATCACTAAACAAATTTTAAAACCACAACTCTTAATCCCTCAAAGTTTTGTAATATTGAAGATTTGCCACATCTCACAGATTTTCATACATGTGAAATCAGTTGTTCTACCAGCACTACAATGCAAATGTGATATGTTTAGGTAACAAGAACCTTAAAAACATGAAGAAAACTCAAATTCCTTTTATACCAAGCTTAAAGACTGTTAGAGTTGACCTAGAACATACACCTAAGCAAGCATCTCAATGCTCCTCCATTGCAGTGGTTACAAACGTTTCAGAAATTGCTCCCAGGATTGACACCAAATGCACAAAGAAATAATTTTTTACTTCCTAAAGACACAATACAGTTAGAAACCTGATGACCAGAATTTGTAGAAAAATACCAAGCCTAATTTAAAAACAAAACAAAAACAACCAAAACCACCCCTGAATTTTTGGGCTCTCAGGCGACACGTTTCCCCCCTCCATTTTAAATGTACTAATTTTGCTGCATATATTTACATACTAAGTTGCTTTGTCTCAATTAAAAAAAAATAATAATAATTCTGCACTGTAACAATTCCCCTCAATGTTCAAAAGAGAGAAGTATTTTAAAACAAAAACTACTTCAAATACTGTATTTTCCAACTAAACTATTTTCAAAAATAAAATACCTATACGTTTTAAAAAGCTATTCTCCAAATATTTTCTCCATTTTGCATATAAACTGACATGCTAAGGAATGTTTGCTGATATCAGTAACACTCAGGTCTAAATTTACAAAATAAACACCATCTTTGCTGTAAAGTGATTTTACCTGTAACTCATTCCACAGAAGTACGTTTCTGATTGTCTTGTTTTCTATTATTTGCATCAACATAAGGAAAACATTAACACATTTCAAGACCTCTTGTTTTAAGCTAAAAATCACTTACTGGTATTTCATCTTTCAAATTACAGTAGGGATTATTCACATTTTCATATTTTCAAAAAGGGGTTATTAACACATACAACTATATCTGTAGTTGTTACTGAACACCGAAAATGAACAGCATGACAAAAAAAAAAAAGGATTTCACTAACATTTAGAAATTTGAAAAGTAATTACATTGAAGACAGTCAATATCTGGGCACTCCACTGACAGCCCCAGAATCTGAATTACAGACAAGCTGTCTATAAATAAAGACCAGGAAAACAAAACCCCCAGAATTTCAATGATACCAGTTCTGATAAAAATACAGTAACAAAACATGAAAATACTGACATAACACTGAAGTGATGGAAAGAAAAGCAATATATATATATATAAAACTGACAAAAACTGTAAATCAGTAATAACGAGAAGCATACTAAAATGGGAACTCACATCCAAATCCTATACACATTGACTTAGAATTAATGGTTTACATTAAGAAGAAAACGTAAGTCAATATCCAAAACAAAACACTTTAGTATTTTCCGTTTAAACATGCTTTATGATCTAACAATTAATCTCTTGACATAAAGTGACATCACATTTATTGTCAAACTAACTTCAGTGATTAGTCAGAAGAAGCACTAATGTGTGATGATGAAGCCTCAACTCAGATCCAAGTACTGTAATATCAAAATAAGGTGGTTTTCTTAAAAAATTATTTCCATCCCAATAATCCTTCACTACATGAAAGATGAACCTTAGAAACCTCTCAGATTATTACTTCCTTTTTTATTGGAAACTGTCACTGAAATAGCGTGTTCAGATGCCATTTAAGCATTACTAACTGCTGACACCTTTATGAAATTTTTAGGCAATGATCCTTATATGATCTCAACAATTATGTCACATAGTTCCATATAAACTGAGTCCACTAGAATATCAATATATCAGATAACAGATCAGTAATTTCCATTAAGATATGGCAACATAATTATCTTTGAAATTCCTGTTAGCCTATCATTTAATACAGCAGAGTATGAGTATATAAAAAAAAATTCTTAGGTCACCAATAAGCTCTCATATTTCTTGATGTTTTAAAGAGATACTTACTGTTCATTCTCATTTGAACCTGAAGTTTAAAACTGAAACAGGTGCCACTAACAGAACTTGACACAAAGTTTGCCCACATCAGTTACAGGAGCTGGTTAAGTATGTGTGACAGCAAAGCACTAGCAGACACACACTGAGAAGCTCCTGCACAAATCCATTCTGCCTGTGAGAAACCAAGTTTGTTTTTCAAATACTGACATCTTCCATCACTTTTTTTTTTGGTGACTTCTTAAAAAAAATAATCACTTGTGTAACCAGGACTATATACATCTCTTTCGTATCCTTTTATAAATACTTACGACAAATGGATCACTTATTTGAAGTGGTATTAAACAGAAATGTACGTCAACTTTAGTCCTGCAGCTTAAGATATGGTCATCAACTGCATTTAAGTTAAAAATTTTAAATGGACAAGGCTCAAGATAAAAACAAGCATTTACAATGTTTTTCCTAAAAAAACCCCAACAAAATAGAATCTTTGGTAAATAGGATACAAGATATGTTAAACTATTGGTAACCTATAGGTCAAACAAAAGTATGGAAAGTACTTTTAATGGCTTTCTATTTAAGTGCACGAGTTTGTTCCATACTGTAAACACACTCTAATATCTCTAATTTAGAGATATTACCAGCAGTGGTGGCAACAACCTCCAATTTCTGAGGTGCCTTTCTGTCTTAAATAACTTTAAAAATCTCCTAAATGTTCAAAGTATTGTTATGGTCAAAGTTGGTCACTGATTCTGATGGACTCATCCATAAAATTTTATTTTCACAGCACAAAGCCAGTCCCTTTGACCTTCATCAGTTTTTTCTATCCCACTTAAATCTTCCAAGCTGAGATGCTGTCTTGTCTTAGGAGCAGCAGAAACAGACCACAGAAGCAAGGCAAGGTGACACTAGGTTTGCCTTCAGGTTTTCCAGTAGTTGGGGCATTTCTCTCCTATCAGTCTATATGAAACTACGTTAAACACCCCCCACCCCACCCTGAAAAACCCAACACCCTCACAATGTCACTTCCAAACATCCTGGTCAAAGAGCCATGAGCCCTATACTCCTATACGGAGTCTGGAGAGGAGAACAAAACTACACGGAAGATAAAAACCATAGCCTTGGAAGGTATTTGACTCACTAACATCTTCTGAGTTTCATCACAGATAGGAAAATAAACACAGGCCAGGGGAGTGGGGCTGGCAACAAGGAAAACATCGCAGCAGCAACCACTCCAACCAAATTGCAGAGGAAAACTATAAGGGGAAAGTGGGAAAAAACAATCCTTTCACACTTGAAAAACATGACGCTTGGAAACAATAGCTGCCAAGTTCTATATATTTGAAACCCAGACAGTAGCAGTGATGCTCAGACTAACGTGGAGGCTAACCACAATGCAGCAGCCTTCATTTTAGGATGTTACCCCCCTACATCCTCCCTTCCCCGCAGCCTACACAGCACAGCTCACTCTCAAAATGGGAAGAATATCAGACTCAAAGGATTATTTGCATAACTTCAAAGCATAAAACTAAGCTTCTCCTTTAAGTTTTACTCATATTCATGTAGTTTTCAAAAAGGAGAGACAGAGCCCCCCGTCCCTAATAATTAAGTGTCCCTCTTAGTCAAAACACTCAGATTAAACAAGACAAGCTTCTGCATTCCAGAGGTTTCAGACAAAGAACAAGAAGTTTACCTAAATACTGATATATTTGAGATAGCAAATAATGACTCTGAAATGAAAACCCCGTTTTAATCTCAATTTGACTAAAACCAGTAATACGAACGCAGTGAAGCGATGAATATTGTAAAAGTACACCCAAAAAATTGGGTACATGTGACTTTGTCCACCATGATTGTAAAATCGAATTTTATAACTTCAGTTTGGAAGAACATCATGTATCTTGGGTCTCAGTTAAATCCAGATTGTGTTTTACAGAGAAATTAACTTGACTGTTGAAATGAAAAATGAAAAGAAAAAAAAATCCATAGTGGCAAACACCACATTTAAGTTACCTTTATTTTTGCTGTTAGACCAAGTAGTTACTGTCCACAAAAAAAAAATCATGCACACGTATCACCATTGAAGCTAAATTCTTCTATATCAAGATTAAGCCTGTGCCATTCGTTTTAACAGCCAAATTACAACCCCCCATAAACAGAACTGTATAAATTGAGGAACTGCTTTAACTGAACGGCTATGAAGAGAGAGCTTTTTCTAAACTACCTTGAGTTAAAAGGTACTGTGGTGCATAATGAATGGTACGTAAGCAGACTGGACAGGGTATTTCTCTTGAACCACAATTACCAGGGACAAGAGATCAACACCACTTCCTGTATAGCATGCATTTCCAAACACCCTTTATCATGGTACATGTTCAACTTGCTTTAGACAATGTACAACTTGCTTTACTTTAGACAATGTACTTCATGATCAAACTTCCTTTCTCCATCCTACTCCCAAAATTTCCGTCTACTCTGTACCTTACAAAGAGGAAGCTTAACTTGTTTACACTGCCTCTTGTCAGCTGAAGCTACCGTGCATTAATCTTCACCAAATTTTGCTACTAACTGACCAAGTGTGGATGATGCCACCAAAATAAGAATCTTACTATACAATTCCATGAACAAAGCGGTGCTTTGTTTATCACCCCACTGACATATCACCCCACTAAAAAGACACTTAGCAATGGTCCTATGATGCCCTAGTCCAAAAATAGCAATATCCTTCTTGATCTAGAGATACGGGAGCTGGAAACATCCATGATGCCTCTGTAATATTGCAACACGCTTCTTGAATATGACCCCTTTTGCTAGCACATTTTGTGACAGTCCCAGCCAGTGGCCATCCCACCCCTCCACTTCCTGCAAATATCTAAGCACAGTTGTGCAGAAACAAGCTCCGCCGGAAGACGCCATGTGTCAGGCTGAACTGCAGTCACGCTGGTCTGCTGAGTCTGTGGGAGAAAAGTGCAAAGGCTAACTGCCTACCCATCATACCTACACTTAATCCGAAGGTTAAGATGTTACAGCTCAGAGCAGAGCATGCGGGAGACCAACAGAAAAACAAGTACTACCACCCTCCTCCAGATAAACTACATGATCTTCAAAGGTCCCTTCCAACTCAAACCATTCTATGATAAAAAGATTTGTTCAGTATGTAACCCAAAATACTATACTGAATCATTTAGATGTAGATCACATGCAGTTAATGAGCCAAAAAAATTAGGTAGGATCCTCCTCAGTCTTTTGGCTCATCGTTTACAACCTTGTCATCTCCTGAACACTTTGCACCTATATTTGTTAAACTACTGTGCATTTAGAATTAAAGGCATTAGCTGCAGGGATTTAATGCTGTAACAACAGCAAAGAGCTACATATCCATAGGCATATAGACATACTGCTGCCAAACTCTCCTGTACTGCAGAAGGAGTAGTACACAGTAAATTGAGATTATGCAACTGAGGAAAAAAAAAGTTTCTAGAATCTCAAATGAACATGAAGGTGTGAAAGGGACTAGCTTTTTTCATCCTTTATAACCTAGAAAAGTCTCCGAGAATATGGTTTCTCCTGTACTTTCTCTTCTATCTGTGCAAATCATGTTCTCCTACCACTGCTAAACCGTATTACAGAAATTCAGACTTTGCCTTCCTCAGAAGACAGGAACAGAGCTACACATGCAACTTCAACATTACAAGAGACAAGGAACTGAAAGTGGAGCAAATAGAAAGAAAAAAAGAGCAGTTGAAAATTACTCTCCCAGAACAGCTCATGAAATAAACAGTATTATTGGTACAGGGAATGCTTCAAATTAAGGTGCGGCAGAGCTCAGAGTGCACAGTCCACTGAAGCCAGGCAACATTTGTTACGACTCTATATTCAGTAACAAAGCGAAGCAGCAGTGTCATTTCCAGATTCCTACAGAAACAAGTCACAGCCTTTACAGGTGACACCATTTTATTATTTCCTGCTTTCTGATGGCTTAGTTTGCAATCACTGTGTCCTTTTGATTAGAGATATGCATGAAATCAAATTAACATGTTTGTGCACCAGTATGTACTTGGATTAATTACTCAAGATAAGATTCATGGTCCACAGTCATCTCATTTTCATGTCTTTATTGTTCTTTTTTCTACAGTGCATTGCATCTTTCACCAGAAGTTTTTGTCCTACACCCAACTGCTGCTTACTGACTTGACAAAGGGCAACACATGCTTTTGCATAAGTTCATATATTTCATCATGACAAAAGGCAATTAAAAAAGCATCATGAGAAATGACAGTACTGACTTTTAGGCATTAACTGATCAATAATCTCCAGTTTAGCTGAAGAATCTTTGCAAGAGTTATTGACAAGTTTTGTATTATTTATTTTTAGGTAACACCAAACTGTTTATTTAGTTATGTGCAGTTCTTTTCAATATTTCCTTAGTGTTAAGTACTGGAGTCATAGGATTTCAGGTGGTCATTTCTAAAACAGCATTAAGCTGTGCAGCAAGATGTAAATTATCCTTCAGGTAAGGGAAGGATTAAGTAACCATTTATTTTAATATAAAATTACACATGCAATAAGCAGAAACATTGAGAGAAAGCCTTACTGCTGTGCAGACATCAGTCAGAATTCTCTACCAAAGGCAAACTGAACAGCAGAGTGACAAGATTTATTCCAAATCCCTGTAACAGAAGAACATCTGCTACAAAGAAGATACAGTAAATATATCTAAAATTTCAAACAGTGAAAGCGAGTGTTCACACGAAATGAGAAAGTGTTGTATACTTGAATACTACAATGGCATAATGAATTTCTTTAATTAAGGAAAGAATAAAAATGACTAACAGATGAAACTATACTGAAATAGTGGCTTATTTAAATGTGTTTATGATACAAAAGCAGGAAATAAGCACATAAAATTTCACTGTAAAAACAGATAAAACACAGAATTTGTTTACAATACTCAATGCTGTTCTTTTATGTAGTACCATTTTTATTTTAGACCAACTGTGATGTACTTTTATTTAGACAACTAAGACAAGAACGAAGGAATAAATTTTGCGATGGAATTGTTTTATGTAGGATTTAGATTTTTATTTTTACTTTTTACAACAACCAATATCTACCATTTTGTGCTTAGAAAATTATTTCTTGGGTATAAAACAATGGGTATGGTGCTGCTGAAAGTCTGTACTGTATACTTAAAACCTGATGTCCAACATTGCATTTTTGTATCACCCCCTCATTCTTACACTGTCCTTTCCTCCTCACAGAGCTACTTTAAATGACAAGTAGCTGCATGATACTTTTGAAAAACAGGTCTTCACTCATCTCTTGGTGAATAAAAAACACAGCCACAAAGTTTCCAAATCTACATTCACTGTACAGAGCCTAAACCCACAGTTAATCAGTACTTGAGTGAACAACAGCACATACCTTTATTCCTATAATCTTGATAACAGTGACTTAAAAATCTCCAAAGAAAAATATTCTACTTCTTTTACATTCTTTAGCATTGTAACATTATTCCTCCCACCAAAAAAGTCTGTGCTCGTTCTTCGAAAATTGACTACTAAAACAGGTACTCTAAAAAAAAAGTTTACTACATAAATAAATGCTTTGAATTTGAAGAATATGTCATGATCAGGTCATAACAGATCTATTAACTTCTCTGCCAAAACATAAAATATCTTTTATTCCCGATAATTTTATGGTGCTAACTTGGGATTTGTCTACATTAGTATTTTATTTCAGATAAACAACATGCTTCTGAATCTCCTGATCTGCTCCACTTCATGTGCTTTGGTTCACATTATGCTGTGGCCTTGGAACCATCAAACTGGACTCCTTTTAGATGACACTAATCTGGAAGACGCTCCTACTGGTAATGTGTACTCAGTCCTCTGGACCACGCTAGAGCTAGTCCAAAGAAAAACCTTCAGCAATGTATACAGCGTAAACATTACATCTTCAGCCTAACTTGTTTTACTCCACAAATCCGCTCCTGCCAGACCGTGGGATGTGCCAATGCAGAGACACCCCCAGCTATCCAACACCAGAAGTGTACTCTCTGCTCACCGCAGCTCCAGTGCTGCCAGGGAGGCTCCGTCTCAACTTCAGGCATAAGCTTCAGAGTCTCCACCGTCATTTATTGTGAGCAACGCAAGATCTCTTTCTGGATTCATTAAGCACTGCATACATTATTCACTAATATGACACCAATTGTGAATGCTGTTGCAACACACGGAAGAAAATTTACAGAATTCCATTGTCGTGGTTTAACCCCAGTCAGCAACGAAGCACCACGCAGCCGCTCGCTCACCCTCCCAACCCCCAGTGGGATGGGGGAGAGAATCGAAGAGTAAAAGTGAGAAAACTCATGGGTTGAGATAAGAACAGTTTAATACTTGAAATAATAGAATAATAATAAATAAATTGTAATGGAAAGTAAAGCAACGAGAGAGAGAGAAAAAAAATTGATGCAACCGCTCACCACTTGCCGACAGATGCCCAGCCAGTCCCCAACCAGCAATTGCTGCCCCCTGGCCAACTCCCCCCATTTTATATACTGAGCATGATGTCACATGGTATGGAATATCCCTTTGGCCAATTCAGGTCAGCTGTCCTGGCTATGTCCCTCCCAGCATCTTATGCACCTCCTCACTGGCAGAGTATGGGAAGCTGAAAAGTCCTTGACTTAGTATAAACACTGCTTAGCAACTAAACTAAACACACTGCAACAACTAGAACATCAGTGTGTTATCACATTATTCTCATGCTAAATCCAAAACACAGAACTATACCAGCTACTAGGAAGAAAATCAACTATCCCAGCCAAAACCAGGACATCCATACAAACCATAACGAGAGGTAGCATAATGTAAATTCGGCATAGATGCTGCCAGCCAGATGCTGGAGTATCCAAACACAGCCCTCAGCACCACCGGGATACATCAGGTAAACATTTGGAAGATGATGCAGTCTACAATGTGAGCTATAAGTGTGGCTTTCTCAGTCACTTTCCACTCTTCCTTCTCCCTTCTATAGGAAAGGACAGCTCTTCCTTATTGCCCAAACATACAAAGCAACCAGCAGTTCTGTACTTGGCTGTGTTTAATGCAGCACAAACCTCTTCTCTGGGTGTATGGGCAGGAGACACTTTCACAAGAGAGAGAACAGGAAACACTTTTGAAAGAGATCTTTGCACACCAAATTGGCAAGATAACCCGAGCTTCCTTTATCCTAGGTTGCAAAAGAGAAGCTGGAGTAGTAACTGCAGCAACTCTGATTTAATGCTGCAGGTGGAAAAAAACCATCTGGTCACACCTGTAAATGCCACAAGACAATTTTTAATTGAGTCTATTGTCATTAAAATACAAAATTTTAAATTAATAACTAAACTAACTTAAGAGAAGGACTTTGTGTGAAAGTTTCAGAAAAAAAACAGTTAAAGCTTCTCAGTTGTAGTTTGAAAAGGTGGGGACAGAAAAGAACCTGACCTTTTTTTTTTTATTCTCACTCAAAAATTCCACAAACTATTTATAGACAGCTCTAATATATTTGGCAGCAAGCAGTGGAAATTGGAAATCTAGCAGAGACACTGGCTCAGCTTCAACAAGATTCCTGATTTTAAGCACATAAGTAGTTCTATTCATGTCAAACCCTATACTTCTGCCCAGCCAGGTATAAAGGAAGTTGCTTGACTGACCACTGCCTGCAAGTTGTGTGTGTTCTCAGGTGGTAATCTAGTGCAGCATTTCAGATTAGACAGAGTAGAAAAAACCAGATTACTAAAACCAATTAAACAGTTCAAACAGTGAATACAGTCTTCTAAATTACAGCTAAATCTCCGGTAACTTTAAAAAAAAAAAAAAAGATAAGGAAATCAGAGGAAAAGGGAGTAGACCAGAAAGCGGGGGGGCGGCAAGAAAGACTATATATACTGCCTACAGCTCCGTAAATGAACTGTCTCCTTTATAAGGCCTAGGTGCCTATTCTTAACTGATTAGATCCTATCATGAATGCAAACCTAACAATTTGCCCTCCTATTTGAAAACATTCCACTGCTGTATTACTTACAAACCTAGAAAAAGCCAAAGTTTCTAGCTATTTCAAACAGCTATGTTTAAAATAGTAAAACTGAATTATTTTAACAAAGGGCTGTTCAGAGCCTTTGTACATGTTCAACTGCAGAAACTATTCTTCTGAAATTCCATTTCAGATAGTAAAAGTATTTCACATTTGAGAAGTGCCAGACTAGTGGAAAATTTCGATGTGTGGGCTGCACAGTGCTTATGCAGTAACAGGAAGAGCATTTCAGATTTGATTCATACTCTTCACATGCTTCATACTTTTATCTACTAGTTTCTTTAAATAGCTGTTGCAGTAAAAAACCTGGTTTTGTTTTTACTCCATGCAGGTTTAGATTGATTTCCCATCTTAATTCCTTGTAACTACAGTAACAAATGGTAGTAGACAACATTCTACATACAGCTTGTATATTATATTTAAAAAAACCCACAAAAACCCAAAAACACTACCAAAAACCAAACATCTACAGTCAACCAGAAGATTTCAGGCCTCTGTCAGAAGTTAGATGGTAAAAGCAGGGCTTCAGGTCATATATTCTTAAGATACAATACTGCTGGTTACCCTGTTTTCTTCAAATGATTTGATTCCATTCCGTCTTGAAAAAGTGCTAACAGAAGAAACAAAATCATTATTCATAAACTAATAACTGCAGCCACCATAAATCTATTATAAGCTTGCAGAAATGAAAATATTATCTGCTATTACCCCATGAATCCCTACCAGGAACCCTCAAAACATCCAAGCTTCTAGTTCCAGATGACAGCATGACTCAGACTTACAACTGATTTTTTTTTCCAAAAAAGACTTAAGTAGTGTAGGAGTACTTGATATTGGGGGGTGGGGGAGAATCACGAGGATTTTTGAAAAGAAGGAAAACACTGCTCCACTGCTGCATCTTTGTTAGGGAGCCTACATCTCATGTGACCGACAATACAAAACAGAAGAGAAAAAGAAAAACACTAGTCATATTAAAAAGGAGAAAAAACAACAAAAAACATAGCCTAAGATACATCCAGAGAAGAATGGTTTCAAAATCCAGAAAGCTGGTTGGATTCATCAAATAAAATTACAAAATCTTTTTCTTTTAAGTCTTTATTCAATAGAAGGGCTAAGATGTTACAATTCAGGCAGAAATCAAGGAGGAAATTTCACACTTCTGACTGGAGCAAAAGCAGGGGATTGAGAAATCTAACCATAATTTCCAGATTTGCTAGATTCTTTCTGGAACATTGGCCTGAGCAAACCAGGGAATACTGGAGTCAAGAGTATATACTCACTGAGCTTCAGCACTGCCTTCATGAAGGTAACAACAATAAATCAGAATTAACTGCAAAGCATCCCAGCTGCACTCACTGTAATGACATAACTGAATTGAATGCAAGCCATTTACTGGAAAGGGTGGTGAAGCAGCAGTATAGTTACATACACATTTTGCACATACATCAAATATAAAAATCATAAAAGCACAGCATGTTTATTGCATCTAGGAAAAATATCCTCATTTGAAAGATAAAATTGTGTTTTCTTCCCTTCTCGATACTTATTACTAGAAGTGAAACTTTGATTTTGACAACCTTTTATACTCTTCAATGTGTTTGGGTTTCTTTCTGATAGAATTAAAAAGCACTGCAGAGTTCCCAAGAAAGCTTGTTTTCTTTAATTTACAAAAAAAAAGTTCACAGAAACCACAGACCTTGCAAATACTTGTGCAGACTTGTTTATGCAAAGTCTGGCAACTGGAGTTTTTAGACCCCTAGCACTTATTCAGACTGAAACTGAATTTACACATGTCACGCAGTCTGCCCAGCTATCTTCCAATAATACAGGACAGAGTCTCTGTCCCTTATTAATGCTTCACTGAACTAATTAAAGTATAAAAGTAACCTTGCACAGTCAAAGGAGGGAAGAACTCCTAAGGCAATGCATTTCTTGCCTGTGCCTTCAACATCTGTAAAACAAAGCTTTTTGTTAATCTCAAGCAAACACCCACGTGCAAAATTAATTTCATTATTCACTATGAATAATTTGATCTGCTCCAGTTAGAGCAGACAGAAGTGGAGATGTCACTGAGTTTCGAGGGAACTACAACACGTAGATGCTTCCATTCTCCCTATTAAAAAGACATTCAATCCACACAGCTCTTTCTCTACTGTTATTTGTTAGCTTCAAAATCTCAAATCACTACGATAGCAAAGGTTATTAATTAGCTACACTAATTTTCTAGACTTGCCTAAACTGTGCTGTTTATTAAATATCCTCAAGACTTAGGAAGAGTAAGAGATGAACTTGCTATAACTTGCCAGTCATAACACACTGCATTCCTCAAAAAGCACCATGAATTGCTCTATTCAAAAAAGACAGACATTAATAGAAGACAGACTGCCTGCAAGATATGAAATTGATTTTACTCAGATTAATAGCTTCTTTAATTAAGAATCAGATCTTAAAATAGCCAAGGCATACTCCTGGTACGAACATGTGTGCACACATACTTGCATGAGTACACTCGGCACCCATATAAAAATTGTGTGCATGGCAGCCTTGCTACTTTTACATTCTTTTGTTCAAACAAATTAGTTTCATCAAAGCAAACAAATAAGAGAAATATCCGGCGAAACTTATAATCCAGTACAACTTATTTTCTCTCCAGTGTTTTAAGCAAGACCTGTGTACGCTTCAAGAAAACTCTGCTACAGCTACTACATTGATTCAAATCATTGATTCTAAAATAGGAAACTTCAGAAAGCCCCATAGATACTTTAAAAAGTCTAGAAGTAGTCTATATGTATTTATATAATTCAAAAACAATAGAGAAACAGTTGTAAATCTCTAAGATCCAAACTAGTATTTTTCCCCCTCTCTTTGGAAAGCAGATCTTTTCTTTTTTTTTGCCTTCCATGTCATCTGCTATTAATCCTGTGATTCTTGTCCTGCAGGAATGATGCTGGTGCTGTACCTCGCACATTAGCATGAGTACACCTTAAAGAGTTTAACGCCTTATATTTCAGACACTAGGCAGTGTCGTAAACATAAATTTGCAAAAAGTTTAGTTGTCTTTACTTTCCTCATGATATCTGTAAAACCTGGTAACATACCACTGCATTTTTTCATAACAGCACAAATAAGCATTTATCATGATTGTAGCTTTATTGTGTCAGGAACTGTACAAACAAGAAAAACAACTCTTGCTCCACAGAGCTCACTGCTTTGTGAAAACTATGGTACATTTTTTTCAGTTAAAGGAAAGGACAATAAAAAAAGCACAATAACTAAAACAATTAGAAATCCTAGCCCACCAGGTGCCAAAATATAATCAGATGGTAGTGCTTTATAGGAACCACAGCAGAGTCAGGAGGGTTTGAAGAAAGCAGATATGATGGTTTTGTGTTTCCCATGGACAGATCTACCCAGGTGGTGGGAAGCACAAAGGAAAGAATGGATGAACTTGAGTAATGTGAAGAAATGAGAAAGCTATCAGTACTAAAGAACCACTGCAGATCAACAGGATAGTAAAACCAAGTGAAACAGAACTTTGACTTACAGTCAAAGTTCTAACAGTCCTCATTGTGCCTCACCTTCCCTGTCAACCCCAAACCACTCAAAACAAAGTTCAAAATTCTGAACACCAAAGGTAAAGGCTTGTTCCTTTCCCAAAGTGGAAACTTCAGGAAGTGTTTGGGAAAGTCTGAATTACATTAATTGTGCTGGATGTAGCTATAGAGACACGAGAGCTTATGTGAAAACAGTTGTGAAACAGTAATTGCAATATAAAGACAGTTAACACTGCCACCTTTATAGGCGATGAAAAGAAGCGCACATCTGACAGCCAAAATACTTCTTTTCACATTGCATAGTTCTGCAGGGTACTGGAGCCTCTTGCCATGGGGATTCCCAGTAGTTAGAAAATATAAACACAATCTTCTACTATAAAGGAACTAGAAACAAGAGTGTTGGATAGCACTGTGACTCCACAATTGCAAAATGAAGCAAAGAAACCCTTTCTGTAGAGTTGAATAAGCATTTTACTTGACAGCCAGTTTAGGCAGCTGCAATTCAGCAGAGTACAGCATGCTTTCAAGACAGCCATAGCATATGTAACATTACTCAAAGAGGGCAGAACAAAGTTTGTTTCAAAACACTTAAGTGTATTATTTCCCTGCTGTCAAACTACATCCCTGAGACACACAAATTACCACTGGAAAACGTTAAATGTGTTAAAGTAGCTACACAGCTAATTTACTATATGGATTCTGGTTTTGGCTTTTTGCAGGGGGAGTATTTGTTACAGAAATTAAAAGATTACAATGGCTTGTAGATGCCATAGTGTACAATAAAGGCTGTTTGTATGACCATAAGTGCACTTTCTGTGCCTACTCTCAATATAACCAGTGAGAAGTCTCACATTGTACAGGTCACAAAATCCCAAGTCTTATTACATTACATTAGCTCTAAGCATGCAAGAGAAGTCCTGCATCCTTCAGCTTTATCTCACTCTTTTTTGTAACATGGATTTTGAACTACATTCTGCTTTCCTTCTCAAACATGCACAGATACTCCCACCCTGACCCCCTGTCCACCACATACATGTACCCCAGTGCAGCAGAATCATCATTTCAATCGGAGCACTTTGCAAGAAATTGGAAATGTCTATAAAATTCAGGATACATGCTTTATTTGTTTATCTCAGGGTCAAATAACCCCAAATTTGGCATCTCATTGCACTCTAAACCTTCATGTTTTAGACGTAAGTTCATAGCAATTCAAAAGAGCAAACAGATTTCCAAGAAGTTAGACAGTTGAAATAGGCACATCTACAGAGAGGTGTCAATTGGCCCATTTGCTTCCACCTAATATTACCATCTTAATGAAAAAGCCCTATGGAGATGAATGACAAAGAAATAAGCTGCCTCCTTTCACCGAAACATGGCCATACTTGGAACTGTACCATCCCTCTCAGCTTCAATACGGCCAGCGTGAGGCTGCCGATTTCCAATACCCCTGTCCTCAGGCTTACCCATGTGCCAGTCCCACCGGCAGAACTAGGAAAGGGGGTTCACACACAGACACACTCCCCAGCCCCTCCAGGTCCTGGGATGTTCACCAAGAAAACAGAGCGTCTCACTGCAGTACGCTGAAAAACCCTACCAAACCACCAGCTCCCCCATGGAGGGAAAAGCAGGTAGCCATGAGTTGAGTGTGTGTACACACACACAGATGCTCTCTCTAGGACAGAGACCCCGTGACAAAAGCAGAAATAGGAAGAGAAGCTTAAACGTAATGAGAGGAATGAACGCCTTGGAGAACAGAATGTGATCTAACAGGTATTTCCAAAATCCTTATCACCATTTACCCTGACATTCATACTTATAATTACCTTCCAGTATGCTATCCCTCCACCTACTACACCTTATCTCCACTTTTGCCTTGACACAAGCTCTTCTTCTCATCTATTCCTTTCCTGACCAAAAAACATTCTCACTACATGATTACATGAGTCATTAACTTCCTTCCTGAGAACAGTTTTAACAACTTTTATTTCCCTGCACTCCAGTTTCCTAAAAACATCTTATTAAATATATGGGATACTATATTAAAACATGTTTCGACTCTTCCTCTGAGGAACTCGCTGCCAAGAATCATTCACATAAAGACCAGATGACTGAAGGTCAAGTTACGTGATTACTGCCCACCCCATTGCCCACTCAGTTCACAACCCAATACTCCAAAAGCCACTTCAGCTGTTTAGTTTGCGCATATTCACTGTTATCTGGCGATCTGAGTATCAACTTGAGCCTAGTTTCCTGTGGATCACACAGCATAAGAGCAGTTGTGCACATCTGTACATTCCCCACAACTTCCAAATACTTTGGACTATTTCTACCACATTTGGCAGAAGAGTAGCAGTTCCAAAAATCCAGCTAATAGGAATTTCATGAAAAAATTATACATTTCTACTTGTGTTTCAACATAAAGGCTTCATTGTAAAATTTCTTGTTACTAAATGTAAGAGATTCCACACAGAATACAATAATCCATGAGAAAAAATGCTCTACCTGTCTGCTTCAAATAAAAGATAGCTGGTCTGAAGGAGGTCCTACGTGGCAGCAGCAGATCATCACTAAACCTTTTAAAGCAGTCTGCATCCATTCGCTTGGCTATTTCGGCTATTAGCCAAAATTTACAATGGACTGTTTCTTATGAGCAGAAGAGGATTGGCATTTTGGGGGTGAGAGAAATTAGTTGGTAGTCACATTTGTAAAAACAGACGAGGATAGGAGTTGGAGTTTTAAATAAAGTAAAACAGACAACTGCTCTTCAAAGTAGCCTATTTCCAGAGAAAACTCAGCAACTGCATCTTTCCCCAAAGGGTGCTATTTGCATTTAAATGCTTTAGGACCACTCTTCGTCCTTTATCTTCCCTCTGAGGGACAGACTAGTCTGCCTACACCGAGAATTGAGATTTCTCCAAAGAACAGTTCGGATCAGTAAGTCACATTCCTGTTGCCTCTCCGTCCCTTTAATAAGTTTGCCTTTTCCCACACCGACTCTGCCTTCAGTTAAGGCAAACCAATACTCCCCACTTCACACTCACACACAAAATCAGCATAGGACCAGAAATGTGGAGTAACAAACTCTATTCATGCACAACCATGGAACAGCTGTTTACTTCCTGTGCTTCAGCTTCTACCCTGCAAACAACAATAGTTTACAGGAATACTGTCAGTGTGAGGGGTTATTAGTCTATCTTTATACTCAAATCTCAGATAATAAAGAGCTTTTGGGCAACTATACAAATAATATTTTTAAAGAAAAATATTCATTGAAGGTTTGTTTCCAAGCATGTCACATCAGTAAAGCACAGTAAATTTAGATGCAAGTTAGGTTTATAGTATTCTTTTGGTATAAGCCTATTTTTAAGAAGAAAGCTCAGTACCAGCAAGTCACCACTTTATACACATGTGATCTTTTACAAAGAGATGCCACATAGGAAGTAACAGCCAACTAGGGAAAAACTCGAACAGCAGCTATTTGTTGGGACACTCGGATGCAACCAGTGTATGAATGAAACAAAATTATTTTTTTGAAGAAAGGGATGAAGAATGCTTTGAAAAAATAGCTATGTGAAACAGATACTAGTATTTTAGGTTAATACCATTTACCAAACTTGACAGGCAGTTGTATTCTTTTGGATGTAGCTTCTTTTCAATTTGCATGAAAAGCATTGTTACACTTGTGCATTGATGAAAGCAGATTACATCCCTTACAATTCCTTACTGGCAACTCTGCCTAATGAATAATAATAAGCCACAGTTTAAGGGCAATGGTTTCACTGTGTGTTTGCTATTCAAAAAAAGGAAGAGGATATCACTACAGGAGGTACAGTTCTGGGAAAGAAGTATAAAGAAGTCTGGAATATTTCATGGTAGCTGAGTTTTTCATTCCTCATCTTTTATTGACAGTATATACATATACTACTTTCTAAAATTAGGAAGTACTTTCAGGTTGATATAGATTGCAAAACTGAAGAGCAAGGCTTATTTGTGATAAAGTAGACACTATGAAGACAGAATACTTGCGAATTCTTACACTGTTTATACTTCACCACTGATTGTTATCCACTTGACTATTTACTTGATTTTCCTTTCTGGATCATCTGCAGAAGCAGTCAGAGGCTTGGCATTGACATTACAAGACAACTTTTACATGGATTCAGTCATTACCAGTGTTGGGGCACCAAGACAACGTGATTTCTCAAAAGATCTGTGTATTCACTTCCGGGTTCAGTCCCCAGAAGGTAACTGTTAGGCTTGCTATGGCTAAAAGTGATGGTACAGATGGCACTCCTGTTGGCCTTTGTCCTCTCAAAGCAAAATAAACTGTATAGGTTTCTAATGTGGACCACCTACAACAGAGATAAATGGCCTACAATAATCCTGGGTGGGTAAAACTTTCACATGTAGCTTTTTATAAAGATAATTTTGAATTAATAAACATGCCACTGAAAATTCCTATGGTCTAAAGTTTTCATTGCTTATAATTATCAAAGTGCAGGTAACAATTTTACTACATTTTTAAAAGCAGTTCATTTTGATTTGACTTTGATCTTACTGATGCCAGCAGTAAAATTTAAACTGATCACAACAAAGCACAGCAAAGTCAAAGCTGAGCGTGGACCCCCTTCCAAATATGTATATACATATTCAAAGCAAACCACAGGACTTAGTAGTACTTACACAAAATCAAACACACATTGGAAAACCAACAATCTACCTTGATTTTGTCAACTCCCGCTGACACAGAATTATGGATGAAGTCAATGACTAACTTCACTAAGGAAGGGCTAAGCCAATGGTCAACAAAACTAACAGGAGACAACCTTAAGCACAGAGCAAGTTAGTCTTGGCTTAGGAAACAAAGTTGTGGATTAACGATAGAAGTTCTTAGCCTGCCCTACACAAATACGCAAATCCTATCTCTTGAGAATTTTAACTGATGAGTACAGTACTTGGTAATATTTTTTTTTTCCCCAAAAAATGATCATGACCATGCTACAACAGGGAATGCTTCACTCTATACTGCTACAGAAAGGTTCTAAGGCTCAAATAGCTATGGGTTTCCTTTTTAAGGAATGTAGCTTGAAAAGGAAAATGGGTAAATTAGGCTTCAATGCACTAATTCAGCTGTAAAATAAAGGGTAAAAAATTACATATACAGGCAGACATTCCACTCTATTAAGTCAACCTGCTAACAAAATTCAGCACTTGCTCCTACACCCTTTTTAAAGGGAGGCACTGAATTTTAAAATAGCAAAAAATGTGACATAGCATGGTGACAAGTACAAGATCAATGTCAGACATGATGCCTACATGTTCGAATTTCTATTTATCTGCTTTTATATAATGAAATGCCTACATGTTCAAATTTCTATTTATCTGCTTTTATATAATGAAGTATATCGCTCATTTAAGTACACGTCCTTCCAGTTTAATAGCAGATTTCCAGATACAGGGAGAAAAGTAGACCCAGAACAATGGAACCCCATAAACTGCAAAACACAAACTCCGATTATATGTCTAAATAAATTAAAATATCTTCAGACACTTCAAAAATACATCAAAGTACATAGTATTTCAGTACAGGCATGAAGGAGTTGCTTAATAAGAATCTGATGCCATGATCCTGACATTCATAGCAATAATTTATAAACTATGTTCAACAACTCACAGGTTTAAAGCTAGCTGAGAGCTCCTTCCCATCAGAGCAACTCATCTCTCTTGGAAAAAAACTACTGTTCAATGTGATCATTTTACTTGAATCACACACACATGCCTGAGAAACTGTGCATGCTTATTTCAAATTAGGTGCTTTGAGCACTTTATTGGCTCCCAAATGTACAGTATGGTCAGCAAGCAGGATCTCAGATTAGAAATTTAAATTCAGCTTTATTTTGGTCATTAATCATTTCTGAAAGCTATTGCATTTTATGCCGAATTCCTTCATGTCCAACACTCTAAATGGCTATCTAGAGTTCAGATCCACCTCCTTTGTAAAGCCACAAACTAGGGACAGTTCCAGAAAACTGGTGAAAGAGATTCAAACGTAGACTTACTCAATTGATTCCCACATACACCTTCCTGGCCTCCATACTTCTAATTAACATTTTAAGACAGATGTACAGCTGAATATTTCATGACACTCATTCCAAAAAGTCATTATCAAATACTACTAGAACTTTCCATTAGTTAGGAGTGCAGAGGTGGGGTCTCTCAACTCCCCAGCTATGACCTTAACTTTTCACTCTGGGCAGATCTGACTTGCAAGGGAGTCATTCCCGGGAGATGTCGTTGCATAGGACAATTTGCAGCACTGCTGCTCCTCCTAATCTGCACATTTAGAACACAGGATCTCTTCTTCCAGGAAAACTCCTCATGGACCCCAAAGGCACCACACAAGCTGTGTGGTTCCAACAGGCAGTGGGGAAAGCAGACTGTGTTCCTCCCTCAGGCAAGAGAATAAAGGTATAGTCCTTTTCCCAAGCCTTACTCATGTACAGCATAAAGGCAAAAGGGCTGTACAGGCAGTACTCCCCCAGACTTCCACAATGGATGAAGAAGAACAGAAAGCTGGTATCGCAGACTTAACAAGAGAGGAGTAACATTATCAGTTAGCTTTGGTATGTTGCATTGCCATTTACATTAGAACTGTGATACCACTGAAGCTTTGTTACAGTGTGCACAGATGACAGACACAACAGATAACTTGAAATTGGGGATTGCAATGAGACAAGCTAGACAACACCTAGGCAACAGGCACTGGAAACAGCATTAGCTGGATCAGCAGCAACAGGGAGGTCAGTAGTAACTGGACTCTAGAAACATACAGCTCCCAGGCACATCTAGCAGTAAAGCTGCTGAAGAGCACACAACTGTCAAATGCCAGTATCAGCCAGAAAGAGGAACACAGCAGGGTCACAAAAAAGGATGTTTCAAAACATCGATGAAAGCCATATGCTGAGTTACAAAATGCTCAAAAACCTCTGTTTGTTCATCCACTTATTTTCTAAAGCACAGGTGAAATGCAAGATGTAACGTTTCCATAACATCCCCCTGCCCGAGAGTACCTGGAAGGCCTGAGCGAGACCTCATGTGATTCCTGAGCTCCTCCTGCACTCAAACCCTTTTTCTTGCTTGCTGATAACTCATAAGGGTAACCTCTTAGACTGATCAGATGCTCACTCAGCCACTGTAACACCCTTTAAAATAAAAGGGCTGGTTCCCTTCCTCCCTTCCACTTGTACAGCCTCTTAAACAACAGCTGTTCTCCCAGAAGACAGCTTGGCTTTCTCTTCCACACTGAAGAACGGTTCTGCCACCTTTAGCTGTGAACGTGCCTTCCCAAGACATCCCAATGTTTCCCTCCATTGCCATCCCAGCTCTCCAGTCTTCACTGAACATCTCTAACCACAGACACTAGCTAAACTTTAGCCATGGAACTGGTTGCTCCTTCAGTAGCTTTAGATAGGAAATGTGAATAATGGAAGGTGCTCTGATGAGGGAAGCTCTTTCTACTAATTACACAAATCCATCCCAGACAGTACTTCCAGCTGCATGTCGCTGTGATCAAGAGACACGTGACTGATGATTTCACCATTAATTTTTCGGACAGACACCAATAGGCATCTCTTTCAGAATATTTACACTAATGTTTACATCTTGGAAAGGAGAAATGTTCTGTCTCCATACTTTTAAAAAATTATCAACTGGGGGGGGGTGGGGGAGAGAGATACGTACTCTCCCAAGTCCAGTTACAAATATTTCCATATGGTTTAGACACACATTTTGAGTTAAATCCTCGTGCACTCTCTCCGAGCTCTTCTTTAGAAGACAGCAAATGGAAAAATGTAATTGCTTAGTAGTATGAAGAGCAGACTGAAGTAAATACAACAATATTATGAATAAAACAGCACGTTAATTAGGACTCTAGAATCAGTCTTTCTTTGGAAAGGACTCCGTTTAGCTCTATGTGCAGGAAAAAAGGAGGGGAAGGTTAAAGCCTCCACTTAAAACTACGTGATAAGAGGAACACATATATATGGATTTGTTTACTGCATGTGACCTATTCATTATCTGTCTCAGTCCCAGTTACTACAACATTCCTAACTGAAGCTTTTACTTCCTTTTACTCGAGATACTCAAATTTCACAGAAGGAAAACACCCTATCAGGGTATACTAATTCGTTGGATTCTAATACGCTTTGTAAAGTGTAGAAGAAAAAGGCGCTAACCAAAGTCTTATGAAAATTCATATACAGCTAAAATCTACAAACCAGAGCATGTGAATGTAAGTGCATGCCTTCCCTCTACAGGATACATCAACAAGACTTCCATTTTCTGTTCTAAACTGCTCACCTTCAGTTACTAAGAAGTTCTTTCTGAAGGAGCAGTTCCTTAAATGAGTAAGATCACTAAATTTTTAAGAGACATCATTGACTAGAACAAACTTATTACTAGTAACACTGTATAAACTAGAGGAAAAACAAAATCCAATTTTTTTTTCATGAAAGTACTATTCTCACAATCTGTACTTTAAGAGGGACCTATCTATGTCTCCCAATAGGTTCATACAAAGCTGGAGTAATAAAACCAAGTTACAGGACCTTCTAGCAGTCATTTTTTCCTAACTTTTAAACACAAGCAACTTCATTATAGACTTCCACCACATGCCAAAGCGTGCTCACACTGCTTATTAGAGGATCACTCTACTATTTTCTGGCTGCAACTGACTTAAAAAGTCTGCTCTGGTTACCTGGTGTCAGTCCCAGGGGCTTCCACTTAGCAGAGGAAACATCTCAGAGGTTAAGGGAAGGGTAGTCATGAATTACAGACACACAATCAGATGGGTGAAAACATGCGGTTCACATCCTAATACATAGTTCAAGCGTACTTTCCACTTACAGAGAAACACAACTAGTCCACTTTCATTGCTTTGCTGAAAGTTTATAGTTCACTGTAAGAGTAAGCAAGTTCAGTTTTCTTGCACACCAAAAAATTCCACAACCAACTAAAGGTATCTGGGAAAGTACTGACAAGTCACAAGATACTTAAACGAAGAGAAAGATCATCTTATGACAACTCAAGCTACTAAACCAAATGTTTTTGAGTGACCTTTTTTTCCCCTTCAAAATATGCTCTACTTGTAAGCTTTCTTAAATTTTGGGGGGCTCTTATTCTTGCTTCCTATGTTACTTTTGATCCAATAACAAACAAGTCGGGGGGGGGGGGGGGGGGGGAAAGTTGTTGCTCGCAAAACAGATGAGAAAGTTATACAGGAATTCCCTCATAACATTAAATTCAGAGTGTCAGCTAGAACATCAGGAAAAAAAAACCTAGCAGATAGCTACTAAATATGCTTGCCTTACTAAAAAGACATCATCAACACGTTAACGATGTAGCAAAAGTTATAGTATATCCAAATTTAAAGCATCTGTTCAGAGAAACAAGTCAGAACCACAATTTAGAATAGTGCTTTTGAAAGTATTTGCACTGATCTGTCAATTATGCTAAATCTAGTAGTTTAAACTTAGATACTCACAAGAATCAATACTATATATTTCAATGCAACCGTAAACCTTCATGTAATAAAGCATTAGTAAACTAACAACTGCAGCAAAAAATCAAAGTGTAGAAAATAAACAAACCAAAAAAGGTAGTCAGAACAACACAGTTCTTCAGAGTATGGTATCATATAGCCTGCTATAAGCCACTTGAAGCATTTATTTCTACTGAGGGGTTAAACACAGGAACTAGGATGTACAACCAACTTCCATAGTATCAAATGCATTGGTACCCAGTGCTTTCTTACAACCGTGTAAACTAAGTAGGCTGAATCTTCCCAACCAACTGATACCTCAGTAATAACTGGTACTGCACAATGTTACAGCTAGTAATTCTGAAATGCATACAAGCCAAAAAAATCGCAGGTTGTTGACAAATCACACTCATTCAATTAATGCCTAGCTAGGTATCTCAGCTGTTCCAGTATCATTAACTATCTGGGACAATATAAATGGAACACTAAAACTGGAAAATGCAGAGACATCTAGAAAAGCAAAACCACATTATTTATACAGTACAAACAGTACTCATGAATTTTTAAAAAACTGTAAGGAAATCAGTGAATTATACTTAACAAGTATGAAAATAATGTCTACAGCTTGGGAAACTGAGGCGATGGTAAAAGATAAGTGATGTGTGGAGGGATGTAGCTAACATACCAAAGATACTAAGTTTAAAAATTTGAGATCTGTTAACAAACCACAAGACTGATCATAATTGCAAGTTTTAGTCAGGACAAATACAAAATAGTATATTTAGGGCTTAGTTGAAAATAATACCCATACAGTTTACATCTATTTGATGCTAAAATAGGAGTGACTAAAGCAAAGTAGGGCCTTTCCAACATGAACCCAGCAGAGCTCTTCCTCTCCTAGCAATGACAGAAACAGCCCCAAAAGCCATGCTAATTATATGCTTTGCTCTGATGACAGGAATGGAGTCAGGTGGCTTCTGTCCTGATTCCGGTTACAAGTACCTCTCTGCTCTTCCTCTGGCTGATGATGTTCTCATTTAGTGCATAACAACCACCACACCAACTACCTTAGATCAAATTTTCAAACTCTTTTTGCTACGAGGTTGTCTAGGATGTGGGTTTTTTCTTCTCCCCTTGAATGAACACTGCTTTAAATATTGTCTACGTGACCTCATAGATACTTTGACTACAGACTTAACTGTGGCTCTGAACAGCTAATTGAATATGCATGTACTTGCACAACTTGACATATGATCAACTTATTAAACAATATAAATTTCTGTGGCACTAAAATTTGGACATTTTCACTTCAAGGACTACAAAACCATTCTAATAAATTAAATGCAGTTTTGCCAATAATATGATTTACAGCTTAGCAAAATATATCTGTTCAGTATATCACAAAAGTATCACTAAAGAGTGATATTCAAGAGTTTAAGGTACAATAATCTATTAAGCCAAGCCATTCCTTTAGGACAGTCCGTTCTGGCTTTATAGTTCAACTTCTTTAGAAAATTAAATAAACTGGCTGGCAGACTTTATTTGCTTACATGATTCAGACTATTCTTTCAAAGAAGGTGAAAAAATCTGAAGAATTATTTATTCTTCCTCATACCATCATTAGCAAACATGTAAGTAAAATTTAGGTCCTGACCAGTGAACTTTTATGACAATTTTATCTGCCTTATCTCAAAACCAAATGAACAATGAATTATATATATAGTCTTACTGTAATCTCAAGTAACATTTGTACCACAGAAACCTGGAATGGTTCTAACCCAAAACTAAGTGTTTTAAAGCTTATATAAGCGTAGTATGTCTTTCTTTAATGGGCCAGAATAATGTCAATAGCATTGCAGTCTCAGTAGTAACATACAACATTGTTTCAACTACAATTTTTTTGAATAATAATTTTCTGACCTCTGCTAATGTTTCTCAGTCATTGGTGCTTCAAGAAGTACTCACTAAAGCCAAACCCATCCTGGAGATAAGGAGAGTTAAGACTGATCTCTATTTGCCCCCACTTCTACCTTTGAACTGTTTTAGTCTTGCTGTCCTATTACTGTAAATACTTTTCTTTGATGCTCATTACATCTGGTGAAGCCAGAAGCAGAGAAATTTACCTGCCGTACAGAACACTATAAAAGTTTCCTGCAGTCTTCTGTTCAGTGGGACAGAAATTCAAATTAATATATCAGGGTGACAAGTATAGTTAAGACTATTAAAAATTTGACTTTCCAGAAATATGAAGAAGCCAAGTACCCACGCATCCGGACTCTGTTCCGGAGGAAGGCACGTCCTAGCTTTTGCACTGTGCCACCTCAGAGACTTTTCATAACTCAGCCTCTGCTGTGGAACACAAATCCCTCCCAAACTGGTCCTGAAAATGCTGCATCACAGTACCAGTAAGATATAAACCATCATCCTGCCAAGGGTTAAATAAAAATTAAACAAAATGTTAACATTAGGAATTCAGTTCTCTAATCTAAGCTTGTGTTTTAACAAGAAAACAAATAAGATTAATTTGATTGTCAGTTGATCAATCATCAAACTTTGATCCTGTTCTTGAGGGCAATATTTTTCAAACCAATTTCTCAAATGACATTTTCCCCTAAAGAAACTACTTTGCGCCACATACAGTTCTGTTTTGAACTCAGATAACTGTTAGGGCCTTTGAGATATGCAGATATGTCTTCATATTTGTCCCACTAAAAGCCATGCCAGGATTATATAGACACACATACAATCAATTATTTATTGGATACAAAACTCTCAAGCCAACAGGAAGGCCAGACATATTAAAAACAAATACCATTGCCCAGCACCCCACCAAGCTATAATTTTCGTTAGTCGGTGCTATTCCAATATTTCACTCATCAGTATTCCTCCTTCTCAATTTTTTATAATTATAGTCATCATCAGAAGGAAGGTTTGAAAAAATCACTAACTACAGGGAAACAGAGAAACATTCTCTGGAGAGCTCAATGCCCACATATCAACCTTGGTGAATTTAGTATTTTAATTAGTGGAAAATTCTAGATATTATAGCTGTGCAACTGCGTAACGGAAGGCAACCAAAGTCATGCACTACTGCTTTTCCAAGCGCGCATTTACCTCGAGTACCGCCTACTGTATTCAAAGCCTTAACACTCAGTAACATAATGGTATCTACAAGCCTCTGCTCAGGATCAACATCACAGTCCAGAGCTCTGCTGTCAGCAATGCCTTGGTCAAATTCATGCCGATATTAAATTAGTTTAGTTTGGAAGAGCTAAAAGCAGTTGTACAGGAAGGTAAAATGCTTTAATAGGGAATATTTCCCACTACCACCTCCTTCTCCCAAAAGAAACAAACAGGAGAAACCAAAATGACAGCTTGAGATAGGGCTACACTATGCAGCGAATGCTTGCTTTTGTTTTGGATGCTCTAGCCCAGGGAAGAGAAAGTTCCTTTCCTTCGAGCAGTGCACGGGTCAGAACTTCAGACATTTATACCAAAAACTGTTAGGAGAAACTAATCCCTCATGAGGATGAGGCAGCACACTGATCGAAATTGGAAGCAGCTTCTCCTTCCTGGCAGTGGCGATAACGGATGGCGATGTGTTTCTCAGCAAGGCAAAAGAAACTTATGGAGCCTTTGTTCTTGGTTGAACTTCGGAAAGCCTTGATTAAAGGTCTGTGAAAAATGTTATTCAGCAAGAATTTTATTCGGTTGTTTTTTCTCTAACTAAAGATTGTGCTTGTGGTTTAAATTTTACAGTGGAAATGCTGACAGTACTGCCTAAGTTACAGCATCACAATCCGAATCTATCTACTGAAGTCAGGCTGATGAGGTATATGATGACACTTATAATTTTTACTTTTTACTTCAATTCTGTCATGAATATAATGAACAAACACAGCGTTTGTTAAAAACCTTCGCGCAGAAGTTAAATTTCTCAAGTACATTAAGTATACAAACATAAGGACAGCTTAATATATCCAGACTTGAGATTCTCCCTACCAGTTCCTGCTCTACCATAAGCCAACTCCTTCCCAGTCATTCTTCCACTTTAGCTTTTGACATATCAAATTTTTAATACCCTATATAGATATTAAAACTCTTTTCCTTGACTTTGTGTGCATTTAAAAGATCGGTCAGTACCTCACTTAGTTCATGCAAGTAGGCCCCCTCAAAAAGTAACTTATACCAGTGTAACTATTCAGTTACAGGTACTGGTGTAACTGTAGTTCTGTTTGAAGAAGCCTACCTTACTTCTACTCATGTAAATACAAAATGTTCTCACAAATTTTCGTGGTACATCTACACTTAAGAGTTTGCAGGACAGGCATGGGCTGGACAAAGCCCTTTGCACAGACAAACCCGAAATATTTCATATGCTCAACCACATGTTTAAAGCAAAGGCACCTACTTAAGAAACTGCTAAATCAGGGCCCCTGTCGCTGTCCTCCTCAGAGCAAGGCACATGCCCAGCTCTGTGCCAAAGGCTGCTTCCACGTCGGAGGCCCACGCACACAACCTACGCTCGAGTTCGTAAAACAAACACAACTCCGTGAGAAAACATGCGACGACTCTCATTGTCAAGTATCTGCGTTTTGACCTATCATGTATCACTGGACCACTTACATACTGTAAAAACCAACATAAGTACAGTACGTTCCCTAACGCATTTACACAAGTATTTTTCGTTAGCAGTTCTGTTTAAAGATGGGTTTACAACCACAAATGAAATGCCAGTCGGGTATGAACTGAAGCAGGCTGAGCAGAAGCAGAGGTCCCTGGAAGGGCTTCAAGGCCTGTGCTGATGTGTCACAAACTCATCACACAGCGCCAGCCCCCGTCCCCGCAGCGCCTCGGCCCTCTGAGGGGCTCGTCCTGCCCCCAGACACCAGGCCGCATTCGTCCCAGCCCAGCCGGACGTGGAACATCTCCCAAGCATCCCCATTACCCACAGACAGCGATTATTCGTGACTCAGAGGATTTGGGGTTGGTTTGTTTGCGCGGCCCCACACCAACTCCGGAGTTGCCGGCAACGTACCTCTGCCAGAGAGAAAGCCCAGGGCAGCCGGGCCAAACCCCAGCCTCAGTTTTAAGGACTTCCCTGAGGAGATCTCCGCCCACTCCCACAGATAGGAGAAAACCCGGAGCGAGTCCCGGAGCAGCCGAGCTCGGAGGGGAGGACGGGGCTGAGGGCGGGGAAGGAGAAGTACGGGGACACCAGCAGGGCCGCCGCGGGGAAGGCGGCAGCGGTCCC
>NW_008824676.1:5314100-5350286 GCF_000699105.1 Pygoscelis adeliae
CCAAGTGGGTATTTGGGTGTCCTGGCTGTCTGCCCTGAAGAAAACTCTGTGTGAAATCAAACCCAATCTATAAAGCGCAGAGACACCCCGGCAGCTGGCGGCCGCTGTGTTTCTGACCTCCGCATCTGCGTTTCACCAGTGAGACCGAAAAACTGTCGTGGGAGCAAAAAGCGTAACTGCTGTAGATGCATAGCATCCAAAATTATGGACCCCATAGAAATTCCTTGTGACACTTTCAGTTCAATTACGATTGCCCATCTTCCACCCTTTAATGACACCATTTTCCTGTTGCACAGTTATCTATTGCACTTGTTGTTTAACTGAGTGTTAAAAGCGAGTGGGATTCACAGCGCAACTTCTATATTTAGCTTGAATTTTGCAGTGCCTGTTGCAAACTGGGAGACGTGTTTACTGCCTCTGTTCTACTAGATCAACTGATCTACTTGGAAAAACACAATACTACCATTCCTGAGAAAAATAAAAGTTAATTTACATTGGTAGGGCTTCATAGCTATACCATGAGAACAGAAGTGTTGGATCAGACCAAAGTTCTTGCTCCACACATGGTGACTGCTATGAGGAGTGCTCTATGCTATTTCTCCTCATTCCTCTAATTTTTCATAGAATCATTTAGGTTGGAAAAGATCCTTAAGATCATCGAGTACAACCGTAAACTTAACACTGCCAAGTCCACCACTAAACCGTGTCCCTAAGTGCCAGGGATGGTGACTCAACCACTTTTCTGGGCAGCCTGTTCCAATGCTTGATAACCCTTTCGGTGAAGAATTTTTTCCTAATATCCAATCTAAACCTGCCCTGGCACAACTTGAGGCTGTTTCCTTTCATTTGTTGTTCTCTGATTTCTCCCACATTTATTTCCCAATCCCCATCTATTTGGGAAGGAAGAGAAGTATATTGGGGGGATGTCTTTTTTTGGAGGGAGGAGAGTTTTTTTTAAGGGTGAGCATCTGGATGAAGATGCAACATTAATAATAGTCACCAAAGAAGGAAGGTAAACCAGACAAGCATGAATGCTCTCCAGCTTTCTGAGAAGTTGTGGCTCAGGAACACCCTGTACTAGAGATGGTATCATTGAGTTTAGTAGTTCTCAATGGATTATTCTTCAGTAAATTTGTCCAGTCACAATTTGAACCTATGAGGGATGTGGCTGTTCACGTCTCAGAAGCCATGAGTATGCATACAAAATTAACACTTTAAAGGAGAAGAAAACACAACCTTTATAGGTTTATACAAATAAGTAAAGCATTCACAGCATCTTAGCCAACAATCTTGGTTTCTTTCTACTTGCAAGTCTAACCAACTTCTTCAGTGAAACCTGAGATGTCCTATTTTCCACCCAGTGTATCCCATTCCTCTTTTTGTTTTTAATTATTAACAATGGGGCCCTGGAATGATGCTCAGGAAGTCTGGTCTGTAGCTACCAAGATATTACAGCTTTTATGAACGGACACCACACAGATCCTATGAATACACAGGGACTTCTAACCCTCCCACAGTAATTACAGCTGTACATGCTGGGTGCAAGTCCTTACTGGAACCTGTTAAACTCTCTGCCATAGAGATAGGTCAACATTAAACAAATCAGCACATGATCCATAGCCTTCCTCCACTCCTCCCAAAGTTATTTTTGTCTGTCTAGTTCAACCCAGTTTCTACCACCCAGATGTATGCTATTGAGATGTGATATGATTCTCTTTCCACAGATTTTAGTTGCATAATAAAGAAGACAACAGTGATTATCTTTTCAGATTAAATGCTATTCCAAACAACCCAAATATCTCTGTTGGCGAAACTGCTTTCAATCACTTGCACAAACAAGTGGCTACCCTTTACCATGTACCCAGGTTGATCATTCATGGCAGCAGAGAGCAAAGCATCAACCCCTGGCATCATGTGCTTAATTTCAACATTGTTCTCAAAGATGCAGAGCGACGGATGATATGCAAAAGAGTCCTGCCTCAGTACTAAAGGAACTGGGCAAGCAAAAGGTGACATACTGAAGTAATGATCTAGAGAAAAAACCTCTGCAGGAACAGTTTGCCTGCATATGAGATGAGCTGGATCTTGTAAGTCCAGGGGAGAGAATGTGTTAGTAGTCCAGGTAAGACACTCAGGATGTCAAGCGACATCTTCCCATGTCGCACCCTTAGCAAGTTCACCAAATCTATGAACTTTAAAGTATTTCAAAAGACTTAATTCCTAGCAAAGTTATCTGAGTAAAGTCTTACTCCTTTTTTATTTGCTGCTCCTTCTGTTGGCCTCTGCCGAGAGCTGTCTGTCTTAATCTCTTTGATGTTTGGGGAGAAGAATATAGTTTCTCCTGTGTCTGAAAAGTACGTAGTAAATCATAGCCATAACTTGATATACATGAAATGCTAATAATGACTGCATTTTTTTGTTTGGTTTGGTTTTTACTCTTATCTGAAGATGACTAATAAAAGTTTATCAATAGGAATCATTTTAAGCTGGCACAGAAGTTGACACCGTCTTTCTTTTGTATTTGAAGGCAGGTGAAGATAAAACATCCTGAAAGTGCACACATGGTTCACCTTGAACCAAACCAAGATTGTTGTAACAGGCAGTCATTCTTCTGTCTGAACCTCAAGGTTGGCACGTGAAGCTACTGATGCAGCTTCAGCAAGAATTATCAGGCACCCACTGATGATATCAGCATATGATTTTTCCCCCTGTAGTTTTACTTTCAACATTGTTTTATTTTTAATGATTGGTTGTTTACAGTCACTTCAGCTTCACTTCACTGCCTGCCACACGCGTTTCCTTCTCACCATCTCCTCTTTTTCTCTTCATACCCCTTCCTCATCAGTTCTCCCTTTCTTTCATCCCTTCAGACTATACTGTTAGCAAATGCCACCCCCAGATTTAAGAGCATTTTATGACCCATTGTAAAAGTTCTCCCCAGTTCATTCCTTTCTCTCTATTCCTGCTCTGACTGTCTGTAAAATGGTAGGAGACAATCTTACAGTATGTCTCTCTAATGCCAAGTCCTGGTTGGGACCTCTCGGCACCATTTTAATATACAATAAGAATGGGGACAATTCAAGATGTTGACTAGATCTCAGCTAAATGAAGTAACAGTAGTTTTCCTTTACCAATCTCATTACTTTCTGCCCCATATCCTTCCTTCAGGTGAGGTCATATGAAATGTTGGTATGTTCAGTACCAGTGTTTAATTTTTGGTGAGACCGCTACCACATCTGAATTTTTCTTTACCTGTTTTTGCAGAAGAACTCAAGTACTTTATCATAAAAAGGACATCAATGGAATTTGAAATATTCTTATTTTGTAATATTAACTTTTCCAAAACAATTATTTATAAACTTAAAGTATGAAAAAGTAGGCAGCAGAGGAAGTGGATTTCTCTCCCAGACTTGCATTTGTTTTGCAGCACAGCATATGAAGACTGGGACAAAAATTATTTGTTCCGTCTATTCAGTGATTTTTATTTTTTTAACAAAAAATTGTTTGCACAGCAGTTGTCTAAAGAGTGCTAATAAACTAGATTTTTACTCTACATTATTTTTAATACTAGACCACAGCTACCTCAAATCTAGAGTACCCAACGTAACTTCACTGCAAAATGATGAAAGACAGTAGAAGATGGTGCCAGAAATGTCAGGATCAAGGCCATTGTGTTAAAAATATATATCGTACATCAGAATCTGCTTGTGTTGTGCTGGTGTACATATTAGTATTGCTGTTGCATGCTGGAGAAAATATATCGAATGTGTTAAGTGATCATTCATTTCCCTGGTATTTATTATTAGTATCACTGTGTGGTCTAGAGGCCAATCAAGAGTAGGGTCCCATTATGCTAAGGACTGTACAGAGAACATGCCGCATGTTGTGCACTGGAAAACAGTCCAAATATAGCTCGGTTAACTGCAAATTAAGTATGTCTGGAGCCAGTGACAGTGTAGCTGCATCCTTGTAGCTTGCACACAGACTAATTTTGTCGGGCATATTAGCTTAAGCAGCGTGGTCCACTAGCTGCTTCTGGGATTCACATTGGTTTCTTCAAACCACTGCAGAGCACTTGAAGTAAGTCAGTGCTCTTTTTCCATGCTTTATCACCTGGGGACTGTAGATTTGTAGACAGTTTGTAAGCTCTTTGCCTAGAATCTAAACAGAGTAACTGGATCCCCCGCAGGAGAAAGGGATTTGTGTACAAGCAAGTTTTAAGAACTGCCTACAAAATTTGTTACCTCAGTTAAAAGTAATTCATGTCCCTAATGTAACAGAAGTTATTTTTTCTTATTAGTCATCTGAATGTGGACTGTCTCTCTTACATGTATCGGATATTATGCTTTAAATATTATTACAACTGTTTTATGTTCAACTGACTGTTCAGATTAAATAATGAGTTGTAGTCACAGGCTCTGTAGTTTCCCTGACAATAATAGCACTTCTGTCATATGCTGCATGAATTGCTATTGACTAATTTTGTAGTTTTAGACATTTCTGTAAATGTTGTCCAAGCTTGTTCATTTATTAAAGTACATTGCTGCTGCTGCAAGGACAATCAAACAGAAGGAACTTCAATTTGGAATAAGTCATGTGACAAAGCGTAACCTAATTCAGCCTGCAATTACACTGTGTCACATAATGCTTAGGTGAGTACCTACAACATGGTAACACCACCGGTGTTAAAACTGCTTTTGTTCTTTCCTTACTGTTAACTAAAGCAGCTTAACTCTTACTGGAGTAATGTGGATATAGATGGCAGGCAAAGATCAACAAGTGTGGTGATACCTTCATTCCTCTGCTTGCATCCTTAATAACAGCCCCAGAAGTGGCTTAAGAACCACATATTAGCATTTATTTTACTACAGGATTTCCAGTGCACTAGAGAAGCATCAGTGGTTATCTAAAGTGGTTGAACAGTATGAGAAGATAGGAGAGAATCTGAGTCCATAGTCACATCACATCTCAGAAGAAAATCTAGTCCTTCACTCCAGTCATGAGACTTAAGGCTGCTCTTAGCAGCTATTCTCTTACTTTTGGATTTAGCTTCTCAGGATCTGCTAGCTGATACCTGGAAAAAACTTCTATCACTACAATCTCTTTTAAAAACCTATACGCTTTTTACACAGGTATAACATTACTCTATAAAACATTATAATAAACCCACAAGAAAAGCCTGAGTTTAAAGTTTAGTCAAAACAATTACTTTATAAGCAAAGATATTTGTATAAAACTTTCAAATAATTTTGAATAATTATCAAATCACAGAAAGAGCACAACTATTCAGCTGATTCATGGATAGAATGAAGAGCTAAACTATTAATACTATTTTAATTTTAGAGCAAACAAACCCAAAGACCAAGGGGAAAAGAAAGGCAAAAAACCTGAATATGCCAAAGGAAAGAAAAAGCCAAGACAAAAGATTTCATGCTTGCAAAAAAACCCCAGAAAATCTCTTTAATACTAACAGAACATTTCATGAGTAGTTTTCAAAACCTAAGAGGCTAATTAGCTGGTGTGGAAGGAGCTGTTAAAAAGCCTACAGGTTTTTTTGTGGAATTTTTCATTTTCTGAATTCAATTTATTTTTTCTTACACACAATTTTTGAAGCAATTATCTTTTCAGGCTCCATACTGACACTGTTAATATTCTTGATTCTTAATTAGGTTAAATTAGAACCTCCTTCATCTGGCCTGCACATGCACATCATGTCCCCACTGGTCATTAAGGAAGAAACAGCATGAAGTCTGAAGTAGTGAACTACTTCTAAAGTATAGCCCAAAGTTCAAAGAAGCAGAATGAACTCTAGTTTTATAGCGGTAATCATGTTCTGCATGTTGACAGGGCTGGAAGAAAACACAACCAACTTGATGTGTTAATATTTTGCCCCAATAGATTTTTTTATCTTGTTGAGTGCAGCTAATCTTTAGCCACGGTTCCAGATCATCTGTGTCATGTGCACCCATAACCTCCAAGCAGAGGACTTCGAGTCGTAGGGCAGGATCTCAGCCAGAGGACCTCTACAGCCCTTTAGTGCATTCAGGAACTTAAGCTAGTCTCCTTCCCTAATACGTGCTAAAACTGATTTCTACAATTCTCCAGGACCAAGACTGAAGTGCTGTGGTTTTCTTACACAAGGGAAGTTGGGATGTTGCTGTTTTAAAATTCTTAGCAGATTTTGTTCGGCTTAGCCATCCCTAATGCCATTTCATAGATGTGAGTTGCAATTTGAAGAAAACCATGGGGTGTAAACTTGTAGAGGTGGACATGAGCACTTTGTAGGATAGCTGCTGGCTTCAAAGGGAGGAACCCCTACAGGAGCTAGATGTTCAGAGAGGGATTGCATTACTTCAATATTACTCTTCCTTTCCATTGTCCCATCCAGTGGAAACGATCCTTCGAAGTCATAATTTGGCTCTTAATGTATGACTGAACCAGATTTGGCAAGAGGAACTCCGGTCTTAAATCTGAAAGCAATGATATCTCTTAGGTGAAGGTTTATGAGAACTGTGAGTCAGATCATCTAACTAACTGTAGTAAGACCTTAACATAACCCACAGGTTAGCCAAGGTTAGAGGAGAGGGCTTCTAAGAGCTTCTCTCAGGCTGCAAAATACAGACACAATAACTGACAGCTACTGGCTTGAGAAAAAGCGTTCCAAGGAGTACTACACTCTTCCACCTAAACTTCTGAACGCAACAGTTATTCTGTCAAAGGTCCAAAATGATAGTAGACACACACACATACACACACGTGTGTATATATATATGTATTATATTAATATACACTGTTACACTTTCCACTCTTATCTAGGTACCTTAATCCTAATAGCACCTTTTCCAAACAGGCTAGGAGTCATTCTAGGTTTCGCCTTCCCTTGCCCCAAATCACATGGTTATTAAAAAATCGTAAAAATCTCAATAAGACTTTGCATATGACTTGACTCATAAAACTTGGCATACCACCATATGCTCACCCATTCAAGCTAAGTCAAAAACCATGTGGTAATACGTTAAGAGTGCCAGGGATTTGCAAAGTTCTGCAAGTCCCCAAGACGAACATGAACTTTTTAGTTGTAAAGTGTGTGCAAAATGCACACGTAAGTTAGAACTCAAAGCAGCTAATTATTTTTTTTAGTTTGCTTCCATTTACAGAGGTATTTTATAGACTATTCTAGTCTACTCTGACAAAACTACCTTTATTTGAAATTTAATATACAAACTTACCTTTATTTGTAAAATCAAACCTATATTAACTTCCTTCTGCACAGAAGACAGAGTACGTGCATATTCCTAAAGATGTACATTAGTATATTCAAGAACAATGTTCAGCAATATAAATTAAAATAAAATGTCTTGAGTTTAATAATTCAATATTTTAATTGGACCTTGTGGTAGGGTGATATCTTGTAGTGAAGAAAGATGTCCTACTTTTTTTTTCTTAACATTTCTCCATCTTTTAATTAAAATACAAGAAAATGTGAAAGGAAGATTAAGATTATGACATTCACATTCTGTCACCTTTTCTTCAGAGAACATACCAACAGTACGTTTTACATCTAGTCACTAGAGCTACAGGAGTAAATTAAGGCCTGGGTGTCTAAATCCCATTTGCATCTTTCAATGCATCTGCTGTGAGTGAGAGTGGGAGATCCACAGCAGAGGAGACTGCCTCGTATTCCCTATTCCCCTGTAGCCACAGAGATCAGTGGGTTAGAATTGGCATGATCATTTGGAGAAGCATTTCAATACACTAAAAAATGCCTTTAGGTCTAGACTCAGTTGTTTTACATCTTCGTTTTCCACTGTGCCAGACAGTTTTGCACGTCATTTTTCCCTTTCAAGCTTTAGTCCTACTATGTTATGTTGCTTATTTATTGAAATGATGTTTTCAATATATTCCTTGTAGAAATCTTTGACACACTCCAAGTGAGCAGTAGCACAATAACACTGAAATATTTTCATGGCAATATTCAGAGATTTTAGAGCTACAGGCTGTATCATGAACTGCAGGAATTAGCATTGTTCCCTGAAGTAAATCAAGCTCCACTAATACCAGGTTTTCCCGAAATCACTCTTGGATCAAGCTCCAAATTTTCCATTTGTAAAAAGTTCAACCATGTGATGAAGTTTCACTTGTCTGCAAACAGACAGCTGGCTTTTTTTTCCCCACTGGAAAAAAGTGATAACAGCTAATAGACAAAGGCTTTTGTTTGTTTGCTACAAAACAGCTGCTTCTAATCTACCTTGGACTCGCACTGGTATTGCAGTATCAAGGAGGATGTAAGCAAACAAACAAGAGGACAATGAGATCCTGAAGGGCAGATTTCCAGCACCAGAAAACCCACTAGTAGTGAATTCAGATGCAATCTGATGCAATAGCAATGTAGTTCACTGCAGTCATTTATTATATTGTCCTTTAGCTCCAAATGTGCAGCATAGTTTTCTACTGAGCCTGCATAATTGCATTGCAGGAGATATCTGGGACTCCTGGAAATGCTGGCAGCTGGGATCATTTCTTCTGAACTAGCACATGAGGCTCTTAAAATTCAGAAAGGCATTTTGTTATTTTTCACAGTGTTCAAATCTTACTTGTTTATTCACAACTGTCCAGGGCAAAGGGGTAAAGACAGAGGCTCTGTCAGTAATCAACCCTCCATCACTACCTGCAATCCTGTCCCTGATGACTGGTCTGTGTCACAGAAACCCAGCTAGCTGACACTGCAGCACCCATCTCTTCCCCCCCCCCCCCCCCCCCCAATTCACCACAGATCTAGAGCTGGAAAAATAAAAATTGAGGGGAAGCCAATATTTCCTCACACTTAATTTGTGGGTCCAGCGACAGTATACACTCTGGCCATGCTGTTAATCTCTAAATCCCCTAAACAGATAAAGCTTTCTAGAGAAGCTGCTGTAGACACCGAGGAGAAGATAAAACTCACTCAGTTGCTTCCTTAGAAGACTTCAACTTCCTAGCCTGAATGTAGACATAAAGTGCAGGAACAAATCCCTGTCTTGGTCTGGCAATTTCTTCCTGTAGGAGGAGATAAAACCTGCTGAAAATAGGGGCAGAACTATAAAACTGCATTCCAACAATCAGGGACATCAAGAAACCTATCAAGACAACCTCCAACTTGGCTGTTGTTTGCAGCGAACATGCTGGCTTCTCCTGGCCAGGCTTGATACAGACATGGCGCTTGTTGCTCTAAGGATTAAAATGTCCTTGATGAAGGAAAGGTCACAGAAAGCTCCACATACTGCTGCAACTTTTCTGTGGACTCTAAAGCTCTGCTCATTAGTTACTCATTTCTTGCTCTTCCAACCTGTAGCATGGAGAAGTGGAACATATCACATGTATTTCAGTTTGCTGCCTACTTCAACTACCTATTAAACAGACCCAGACTAAAATCTCACTTTCAGTACAGACAATTCTGCATAGGATAGTCCAGCCTAGCTGTAAGATCTACTTAGCTCCGTGATAATTTTCTGGCTTTGCCAGAAAAGAAAAAAAGGAAGGTCAAGAATAATACAAGATTGGAGTGCTGCTGACAGGACTTCCTCGGGAGCTGGCACAAACTGGCACTAAATCAAGAGATAACTTTTTGACTCTGCCACAGTTATCCTTAGTCACCCTGAGACAAAACAAAGTCTTTCTGAGTCCCAGTTTCCAAGGTGAAGAATGAGATAATGCCCCTTTGTCCACCTTTTCCATTTAAACTGGGATGATTTGGATGCTGGATGTCTCATTGCATGAATGCACGGCACCCATAGCTCAAGGATTCTGATTTCAAGTATGCTATAATGTGTATAGTAAACTGAATTGAAGAACTGCCTTTATAAAAAAGATGAGTACATTCATGAAATGTATGTCTGGAAATTCAGAAGGCTCTTAGTGTAAATCATTAGTAGAAAATCTATTCATCTATTTTCTTTTAAAAAAAAACCAAGGACAGTGCAAAAGCAAAAGAAGCATCCATGAAGTAAAGATTCACAGAGAGTAGGGATGCAAATATCCTGCATCAAGATAAGGCCTCTGATTCATTTTACTGCAGCTATTAAGATTCATTTCTTGCGAAGTGGTCCCCATGTATAGATGTGCACCAAACACCTGGAAATCTCTTGAGTGAAATTTAGAGCTGTTAGTGCAAATTGCTTGCAAATTAGATTTCATTGGAATTTCAAGCTCCTCTCCCCCTCCTTCCCCGCTTTATTTTCCTCCCTCCAAGAAATGTCCCAGCCCACATAAGGAACATACACACATTTTTGTCATACATATATACACATGCATAATTTATATGTTAAGACAAAAAGTGCTTTAAACTGCAGTGCATTCAAAAGCGAATAAATTTTAGCACTGGATGCACATACAGCCTTCATTCTGTCTTTGTGCTTGTTCATTACATAGCATTCTCCAAAAAATAAATGAGTATTTATTGTCCTACTGTTCTTCTTACGTTTATTTTTTAAACCTGCTGCTAATCTGTTCAACAGACTGCTCAGAAGCTATATGTCTGGGATAGAAACCCCTTGACTAATAATTATAATTAAGTAATGAAGATTATGTCACTATATCTGGTGATCTGGCAGGTATGGGAATACATGAAGAAACAGAATATATAAAGATGAGCCAGTCTAGAAGATATGCATCCGGTAGTCTTCAGCGTATTCACTAATAAAAGTACTGAATGACTTGTAATTATATTTTGTAAGCTAAGGGAGAGCCAGAATCATATCTAAGGAATTGGAAATGAAAAGATGGACTGATTAATTTTTTTGTTATATATAAAGAAATACTAGTAATTACAATTTGCTAAACATATTTTGAACTATAGTAAACTTAATTAAGATAATAAATAAGAAAATCTATATGTATCTACACCAGTAAGGACTAGTGACAACAAGTCAAAGAATGCAGATGCAAAAGCATATGACATCTTCATATTTTAGTTCAGAATTTGATCAGATAGATAGCTATTAGATACAGCTATAAAATCTCATAGGACTTTAGGAGTCATGGAGAGAGGAGCAATTCCATAGTCAACAGCAACGTGAGTTTGAGATCCCTCTCGAGTGAGACAGTACAATAGTAAACAGTAAAATCCAAACTTGCCTAGTTAAATATGGAGAAAGCCCTACATTTTTATACTGTGTTTATTGCTATGGTCTCTGAGTATCTTGCAGGGGATTAGGAAGACGACTACTGTCTGTCACATGTGGTTGCTCAGCTGCTCCCCTGGGGAAGAAGTGAGTGTGTGCCGGGTGGTGCGCTTTGCTCTGGAGGTGAAATGGAAGTAACCTGCCAGGTAACTCCAGTGCTTCTTGACCAAAAAACTGCAATGCATGTGGATGCAGGAGGTAAAGTATATCTGGAATCACGCACATATGCCATGTGGCTAGCACCCGGATTTGGCCACTATAAGGAGCTCTACAATGATGCCAGTGTGCAGAGGCTGCCAAGAAAAAGGTCTGAGCCCATACCCGTACCTCTCCTCACCAGCTTGACTGTAGATGTGCTTATACTACGATCTGGACAGTGCTAGCAACCAGCAGTTGCGAGGAGAAGGGAATTCAGAATCACATTTCCCTTTCATAGCATTACATTGCCAGTCTTTCATCTGCCGGGTTATCTGACCTATATTTCATCCTCTCTAAAGTAGCTTAACTTGTAAGAATCTTCCTCTTTGTACATTTTTAATTCAGAAGAGTAGCTTGTACTGATTATACTACAGGACCTCTGAGTTTTACTGCAGGTGGAATGACTACCTACATTTATTTTGTAGGTCAATTTACATATATTGCTTGCTCAGCAAACAGTCCTTTAAGAGTAATTACTGACAAATTTCAAAAGTCGAGTTAACTGCTACAGAAATACAAAGGGATCACACAATGTCTGAATCAGAAAAATACTGTTTGAAACAAGACATCATCAAAGACTGGTAAATTGAAAAATGTAAAACATCTGTTAGATAACCAATTTACCATTTGATCTACTGTCATAATTCTTAAAAAAAAAAACAAGCCCAAAATGCTGCTGTAGCTGCACAGTGGTGGAATACAGAAGATGATAGAATTTCAGGAATCAGGTGATACAAAATGATGGAAATAAAAAAATAAAATGCCCATTTCTTAATTTAAGCAGACTCTAAAGATATCCAAATGAAATACTCTGAAACTATGTCTTTCTAGTAAATATTCAGTTTAAACAGTGTACTTAGAGATTATACTGCTAGCTCTGCAGAGCACCAAAATAACAAATCAGTCATCTTATAAATTTGAAGAGTACTGATAATAGATCTGACGTAGCATTTCCTCAAATGCTGTTCTTCATTGATCTGAATACAAACAAAGCAGGCGTGACTTTTTCCAGTGTAGCAGGCAACATTTTATAAAAGAATTCAAGACTAAACAGTCAACGAAGTCTCATTACAAATGCAAGAAAATTAAACACCGTCATATTTAGTTGTTACAATTATTAAAACATTCAGCTTGTTTCTCATGCACTCCCTGCAGGAAAAACCAAGTTCAGCAATACGTAAACAACAATAATGTCCTTAGCAGTGGGAAATCTAGGGGAAGTCACATCATGAAAATTTTCAGTGTAAACAAACTAGTGAAGTAGTCTCCTCCACTCCATTCATACATTGGATTTTAAAAGTCAGCATTTTTCATACTGCAGCTACATTGAAATCTTAGTTATTAAATTAAAATAATAAGTAACTACAGTATCACAGATATAACTCAGTCTGTTAACTACTACTAAATATTGATATTTTAGTTGTGAAATAAAAAGTTTGGTTTTCTTTGGATAGCTCTTCCAATTACAAAAATTTCTATTCATTATAAATACACAATAGCAACAGTCTCGAAAGTAAAATACTACCAAAATGATACCACAGCTAGGATTTTAACTTAAATTCTTTAACTTCCTTAACTTCCTTCTATAAACAGTAATAGGTTAAGTGCTACCAGCTTAAAAATAATAGAAACAAATGTTTGTAAGTATAGGTCATTGATATTGTTACCAAGTAAGACATTTACTTCATTTCTCTTGTTGCAGTTTTCCCATATTCTGATCAGCAGAAGTCTCTTTCCTTCCCTAAGAGGCCTTCACATTCACACTTGCTTTAAACTTTGCAGGTTTTTTTTTTTAAGTGATCCAACTGCTTTTTAAAAATCTGGATCTATAAGTCTTTTGCATAAAATTAAATAGCCCCCACTTCTATTTTTGTGTCTTGGGGAATTCAGAGCTGTTAGCAGTGGTGATCCACACCAAAACTGTGGCTCGGACTTTGGGACACACACATTTCTTCCCAAACTTGGTGTTCTTATTCCTTTCTTAATCCACATGTGCAAAGGGTCTCCCTTTTCATTTTGAGGGCATACATTGTGTAATGTGAACATAAATATTTATTAAGAAATTCAACAAACATATCAACTGGAACAGGCAGTATCATACTTTTCTTATGCTCTCTGCAGGTGCTAGCCATAAGATAACATACACAAAAAGAAACAAATAGTCCCAATATTGAAGTCACGGAATTTTAGGAGGAAGCATTTGTGCTGGTGTGCTGGGAGAAGCCAGTGTTTGTCATGAGCAGAACACCTGGCCAGAGTCCACGGGCAGGCAAGGCGGCCTTTGTTCCTGCTAAATGAAGGAGCAATTGAACCTGAAGCTGAAGGCCAGAAGGTAGGACGGCAGGGCCAGAGCATGGCTAAACCGCCCGGACCAGCAGACGGACTGACAGCAGCTAGGTGCATCTGTTGATCCAAGGCAAAAGGGAACAAGGAAGGGAGGGCAGAGGCATCACCCTAAGAAGCCATGTTTGCAGCTGTGTGGGGAAGAAGCAGACTGAGCTCCCGAGGTGAAACTCACTGGAAAGGACAGCTTGGAAAATGTGAGGAAGTGAACTGCCTGCTGCGATTTGGTCTGAGTGTGCCCACACAAGCAGGACGCTGTGTTGATTTCTTTGTAAATAAACTGAATTTCACTAAAGACCTTATTGTAAAAATCAATTTCCCCTACCAGCAGAGTAATTGGGCGCAGCTCAATTGGCTAAGCACTTGAGTCAAAAAGCAAGAAGATAAAGCTTTGAGCTTGGTAAAAAGGTTACTAAAAGAATCTTTTCAAGCCTATCTGGAACATTACAAAACTTATTTCTTCTCCAGCCTTATCCCCAACGCTCACTGCCACCGTTCTCAGAGGTTCCTTTCTTGCTGCCAGTATGTGAAAAGCATTAACACTAGAGATAGTCTGCCTTCCTCCAGCAGATTTCTTTCATGCCTATTCAGGTTTCAAAACAAAATCCAAATACGGATGATGTGGGAAAATCACCCCTAACAAACAGGAAATTGATGGCAAATAAATGGGTGGAGGCCTAAGAGGAATGCTTATCCCCTACCAAGGTTTATCTGTGCATCAGTGTGGAAGGCATATACCGGTCCTGTCTGTTTTTGAAAGGGACGTATTGAAAGGCCTGTGTTGGCACAGAAGGGTGAAGAATCGGGAGAGATTCCAGCTAAGCAATGGCTGGACTCAGTATTAGCTTGTTTCCTCCAGCTCACAAACCACCCAGATTGTCCCTCCATACCTACTGTCATCATGCAAAAGCGTAACACTTGTCTTCTGTAACACCCCATATGTATATATGCCTTTTTGATAAAGCCCTATACTCAGAATACATCACTAAAGAAATATTATTCAATAACCCCATGTTTCCTTGTGCTTTATTCCGAGATTAAGCAGACTATCATGCAACAGCCAAAAGAGCACAGTATCACCTGGACGCATGAGGATTCAATAGGAACAAAAGATCTCCCTCATACAGATGTGAACACTAAGCAACTTCACCAACTGTAGTGAAATCACTCCCTGTAACTTAGGGCAGTTTATATTCTTAAGTGTTTAAATCTATGGATATGTCTTCAGTCTTGAGACAATTGGTCAGTAATACAAAACTTTATTTGTACTGTGTGTTGTTCATTTGTTTACATGAAAGCACATTTCTTTAATGAAAGGGTTCCTTTTCTTTAGAAACACATATTTTGAGTTTGGGGCACTAGGTAAATAATAGATAGTATATGCAAACTAAATAAAAGTAACATTTACACTGTGAATTATGTTCTTTTCCACCTTGTTGGAAACATTCCCTTCCTCCCTGCTAATAACTATAAATCTTTTTCTGTAATGCTCTGTTAGCTTTAATAAGTACAGCACAGTAGCCAGTGCTGGCTTTCACTTACTGTAGCTGAATGTTAAGCAGCATTGCAAAATGTTAAGTTGCAAGATAACTGACTAGTTTTCTTAAGACTTTTTAGGGAGATTGAGAATTAACAATGCTTCTCACCTCCCTCTTCACACTCCAATAGGAAAATGCTAATTTACTATTAACCTCGTCACAGCTGTCTCACATTCCATTTTCTCCATTTCACAATTCAGACAGGAACATATGCACTGGCACTGTGCATCATTGATGGAAAAGCAGTTGGAATTCCCTTCAGCAAAGATTCTGCTCACAAAACTTCATCCAAGAGAGGGAGAAAACTGCAATATTTACGGCATAAAACCCATATATCAGAATTGCAGTGCTTTCTCATATGATCTTGTTGATAATGTCCTGATGCTTTGTGGCTAAGTTCCTAACTACAGATACGTATCACCTGACTCCTGAAAAACGAAATATGACTCTAGTTCTCTTAACATTGACAGTGGTAATAGGTACTGAGAGGGTGTGTTTATGCTGTTGGACTGAATTTCTCGCAGGAGTCCTAGTCCACCGTCAGCCATACTGCCTACATGTTGATATGCCTGCGAGGAAAAGTTTGGAGGCAGGCAGATAGTTTCACAGCATCTGCAGATGGTCACAGCACATTGCTGGATTCCAGTTTGCCTGCCCGCTGCCCCCCGAGGTATCCTGCCCCCTCCTCGCTCTGTGCCATCAGGCACAGGCACTGTGACTGTGCCTGATGCTGTGGCATGCACTGCTGGACGGAGCAGCTCTCACCTTCTCACATCTGCTGTAACAGCAGCAGAGGTGGTGAGGATGAGCAGTAGTTTCCCACAAGCGATGGTTTGGAGGCAGTGAATCTGTCCCAGGCCTGGTACACACAGATCAGGACACCATTTCACTTCGAAATAAAACTCCAGTGTGGAACAGGCTTGCTCCCCTGAAAAAATTCTTCAGTCGGGAGCCGCTCAGCAGATTTACCCTTGCTACCACAAGCTGAACAAGATCCTTTACACAGTGGCTATGACCAAGCCAGATCACCCATCCTGTCTATACTAGTTTCCAAGACTCAGGAGACAGCCTGTTTCTTCCCAAGCCCAGCTTGCGGCCATGGCAGCGACACTTTTCCTCCCCTCCAGGGCAAGTCAAAGCTAAGCTGCCCAACCCAGCCAGCTCTGCGGCATTGCTCTGTGAGTGTGCTGGTGCAGGTATGCATACTGCCAGGGAGGGGAGGAAGGCTGAAGGGAAGACAGCGTCATCTTTAGAGCGGGGACATGCTCTGCACACCCCTGTTTATGGAGATGTTTATGCATACTGGCAGCCAATGGGCAGACCTGAGTGCCTGGGGCTGGGAAGGCTCTCCAAAAGAGTCCTCCCTTCTCCCAGTCTTCTCCACTTATACATCTTTGCTGTTCTCTCTTCATCCACCCAGCAGTAAAGCAGTCACAGTAAAGGGGTTATACGCTCTACTAGTCACACTTGCAGCTCCTCAGAGCTGTACTGCAAATCTAGTCCCCACCTATCAGCCACGTAAATCAGGAAATTTCAAGCTCTGATAGTTGCAGGCTGTGGTCAACAGCCTGCAGTAGTTATAACACGCCAGGCTAGGGCAGTTTTTGGTCCAGTGTGGGTCAATGTGGCATTAGGCAGATGTTCTGTAACCATAGCACACCATCACTCCACTAATCTCAAATGCTCATTTTACTTTCCAAGGGCATATGAAGAAGCCACAGGTTCTCTATCCACATAGATGTAGGTCAAGCATCTAAGACAGACAGACGGCAGGGTAGTACCATTAGCATGGCACCATCAAGGAGACAGCTATCTCCGCCAGGTGCCCAGGTGTTGCCACTTGGGGCCAGAGATCCTCTCCAGGCAATTCTCCTGGGACAAGGTCTGCAAAGAAGTAAGTCCAGCCTTGGGAAAGGAATGTGAGCAGTGATCTGGCAGAAGCCTGACTTCTAATCATGAGTCTGCCCTCTCCTCTTTTCCAGCATATTGGGAGGCAGAGGAGAGTGAAGATTTGCTCCTGGGAGACTTCTTTGCAGCTCCAAGTACAGGCTCAAACTGGCAGGATAAAGCCATGAAATAGGAGACATGAAAAATATGAACATCAGTGCCAAGTTTCTGTGCCTGATTTTTGCCCATTCCTGTTAAACTGTCCATAATCAGAGAAGATGCGTTGCAGCATGTTCACAGCTTCTGTAGCCCCCAGCCACCATACCCATGCAGCAGCCTCTGTCAGGGAGGCTGACTCAGGCCCAGAGGATGGGGAGGAACAGAGCATCTGGGCCTTATTAAGATCTGAAAGAGTAACAGGCCACACAAAGCATATGTTCTGGAAATCACGGACCTGATTTCCAGAGGGAATATTTTAAAAGTTTTCCAGGCCAAGAAGGAGAGAGAAGGATAATGAGATTTTTGCCTTTTGAGTACAGGTACCTCAAAAAGAACAGTTAAAAAAGCACGCATCCTTGTGGATAGGTGTATTCTAAGAGGGACAGATAGGTCTTCTCTGTGATGTAAAAGACATGTTTTTCTTTTGCTGCTAATTAGGCAGAGTTGCCCTGTTTTGCCAAATTGAAAGTGTCCGCTCTTCAGTTTTGTATGGGAGTTGGCTCTTGGTAGAAAGAAGAGAGGACACTTTCGTCCTCTTGGGGTTTTGTGCACACTGTGGGTTGTGGCAGATGTGGCAGGACAAGGGGTCTCACTAGCGCATTTTGGTTTCCCTATTCTAAAACTGTCAAGAGCAGATGGGACACTGGTCCATCCTTGATTGGAGACTTTGGCCAAATACTTCTTAAACTGTAAGTGCTTGCAGAACTGTAAAAGACCTTAGGACTGTTCCAAAGTCAAATAACATCAATATAAGGTGCCAAAGTGAGTCAAAGCCTATATGTGCTTGTCCATTCATTGTGTGAGCTAGGTGGCCAATAAAGTTTTAGCAATAACAAAAAAAAAAAGATACAGGTGCTGACATTTGTATGCAGAGGGGAAAACATTCTTTATGAGTCTAATGGTATAAATTCAGTTCTGCTGTCTGTGTAGTCACAAACCAAAAAAACCCATGCTAATACATAATGGTGGTTGTTCCTGATGTAGAGATGTGAGTGGTCGAGTACATGGTCCTAGCAGCAGCTGGTGGTGTCTCATTACCCAGTGGCAGTTCCACCCGGGAGTGGTTCTTCAGAGCTGCTGACTGTGTAGGGTGGGCAGAAGCAGGTTACCAGGTGGCATAACCTGCATTAATTCCCTGTGATATTGAGGAAAAGGTAAGTCTAGGTGAGTTGGGAGTAGGCATCGTAGGCCTTCCCAGTCCCAGGTCTCATGTGACTTGCTGTCAGCCGTGGGAGCACTAGGCAGCATGGTCATGCGTTTGCTTAACAGTCTGGTGAAGGGCCAGGTAATGTGATTTGTGGTGCCTGTGGGCTGTGGATAAGGCTGGGATGCAGATAAAGCTGGCAAAGTGTGTACTAGGTGAGCCTGCAAGGCTTCAAGGTTTGCAGGACCCACAAGGGCATCTCAGTATGTCCCAGTTGATGTGACAAGCATAGAAAGCTGAGGTACCAGAAATAAATGTGTGACAAAGATGAAAGGTAAGACTAGACAATTAGTATTACAACCAAAGACATAGCCCACACTCTTGTACTTCAGTTTCAGGCTGCATACATAGCGGTCCCACTGTCTCCAAAAGTCAATGGATGTTTAATTTGAGTAACGCCTGAATACAAACTCAGTAAGGCTTCTAGATTGTGGGCAAATATTAAATAGCATGCTCCCCCCCCGCAATTGCTTCCTCTTACACATAGAAGAAATACAGGCTGAATATCTTAGCAGGCTTTAACAGCCTCATTTATAACATCGCATTTCCTCAGATACAATAGGTAATTTCACTGGGATTCAGACTTTCCCGGTGCAAAGGAAACATTTAATTGCTCACATGTATTTTAATGGTTCTGGTTTTAACTGGCAGCTCCATTAATGTCAGCATACTATAAAGACATACAAAACAATTTTACAAGAAATTGTTAGTCATTAAAATGTTCAAAGACAATTTTCTAAATCACAAATGCAAGTTTTCAATTTTCTAAAAATCCCAAACTGCACCAGCTTACAGGACTATTTTATTGAGCTTAAAAATATTAATTCTATTAAAAACAACTTGATTTGATGACTTACAGACATCTTGTCAATGCCCATATTTTTCCTGTTTTAAAGGCTGAAATCATATGCTAATCATATTTACCATGTTATCATCTTTATCTTATTATATTTAAAATCTTTAAATATTTTGGACTGCTAGATCACTGAAGCCAAACAATAACTTTAAAGCAAACAACAAAATAATTTTAAGAATGCAATGAGAAATGAATGAAATTACAGCAGGGCTTCTGCTGTGACTGTAATTCAATTTCTCACTGAATGTGATCAGCTCTTCCTCTCTTGGCGAGCAATGGAATGGACAGGACCTGCCGTCCGCTCCGTGAACAGATGTAAGGCTGCTGGGGCAAATTGTTTCTGGTGATGACTGCTTTGGCTCACCAAAGATATTAGGACACAGGGATCTGCTAATTACAAAAGCAGTGAATTGTTGCACTGGTGGTCCTTTCTCCAGCATTAGAGAGGGTATATCAGTGTTACCACCTATTGCTAATTCCCTGCATTATACAGCACATGTAGATGAAGGCAGCAAAGCCTTTCCTTTACCTCAAGCTATGAAATAATTAAATGTGCAACAAGTTAAATCCCTCTATGCTGGAGGGAGAGGTAAAGGCAGTGGAAGGGCCAGAGGTGGCAAGAGGTGGGCAGTCAAGCTGTCTCTTCTCAGTCTCAAAACTCATTCAGTTGTAAATCAGATGACCTTTGTGCTACTTTTCCATTTCCTTTTCTTGGAGAGATTCAGAGAACCCAGTAGCCTAAAGCAAAAGCTTAGCAAGCCAGGCTGCAAGTCAAGACTTGTTTATTGTGGCAATTACTCTTGAAGACTTTCAGCACTTTCTGAAATTGTTTTCTCGTACCCATGTGGTAAGTATTTTCCAACCACAGGAGAAAATGCAAAACTTGTCCCAAAGAGCATAAAATTTACCAACAGTACTTGAAAGGATGCAGCTTACAATAGGCTACATCTTGGTGACTCAGCTTGGCAGGGAAATTTTCTTCTGTTAAAATGTAGCTTCTACTCCATAAAACACACTTTGATGATATCAGTTTGGATTTTCTTGAATTCATAGAAGAAGGGAGTATTCAGAAGAGATTCAAGGTTTAGAGGGCAATGTGATAGAAGATGTGACAGGCATTGTACATGGAAGCCTGCCTCACAAACACAATCAATGGGATGATGCAAAAAGACATAAGGTAAACAGAATTTGTTAGAAAGGTTCTAGAAGGGAAAAGGAAACTCAGAGCAATAGGTTGAAAAGGGAGGCCAGCTTCAGATGGATGTGGAGGTGGCTGCATTTAGTCTGTGCCAGAGGTAAGACATTTAAGGCTCAAGAAGGTCAAGCTGTAGCAAAGCTACCATAGTCAGGATGGGAGATTATGAGCTCCTATAAATAAGTTATGATCTAAGAACTGCCTAATAGGATGTGAAGGGTGAAGTGAGGGCTTGATTCCAATTGAGTTGGAAAACTTTAAGATTGCAGTAATAATAACTCCAAAATCCACTTCAGAACTGAAGTGCAAATGGAGCAATACATTATTCATTTCCCTCTTTTTCTGTATTTCTCTTTTTTTTCCACTGTGCTGCCAGCGTCTGTGAGTTCACTTTCGATGCATCCTTCTCTTCCAGCAATGATTCTTCTGTTTCCATCCTCTTTATTCCTCCCTAATTTTCCCAGGCTCTTTCATTCCTTCTTTCTGCTTCTTTTCTAGGTTCCTGCCATTAATTTCTATCTACTTTTCCCTATTCTCTTGCTTAGTCCCATGTCCCTTTTTACCAGCTCAATTCTAGTGATTGCTTACTGTTAAAAACCATATGTTAGATTCACCACTGACTACTGTTTTTAAATGCAACTGCTCTGATTTCAGCAGCCAGCAGCATTTCGTTGGCATGGCGCTAGAATAGCAACACAGGTGGGGAAGGGATTTGGACTCCCATATTTAGTGATTAAAATCACAGACTCAGTAAGGCTCAAAAGGAGTTGAAACTCTGCAGTCAGTTCTGTATCATGCCCTTACACATGTAGAGGTGTCTCCCCTCTCAGCTACACCTCCAGCATATGGGGTCAAGGTGCAAGAGGAAAGCTGCAGCTCACAGCTGGAAGGACATGTATGGCACCAAGAGACATCTCTTAAGGAGTGACTGATTTTGTTTCCCATAACACATGGCAAGCTGCGGCATTGCAGTAGAATCAAGGGGTAAATCAGGACACTCTTGACTGTGAGCAAGGCTACCAAATATCTGGGGTTTGCCCAGACTTGTCTTCTTTTCCAGGCCTCAAAATCTTTCTGGGTGAATGCCTGACATATGAAAGCCCATTGATGATAAAATTGGCCCTACTATACTTTGTTGTCACAAAGTGACATTGGGCTTATGCTTCTCTTAATGGCTGTTATACAGCAAAAAGGTCATATCCTCTGTTTTTGGCAGCACAGATCCTAATCCTGATCCTAACAGCTGTCTATCAAAATTTTCCCTTGAGCAAAAGACCAAGAGTTGAATGCAGTGGTTAACAAAGAGGAGAACAACAATGGTCCAGCTGTAAACTGGGAATGGGTGTACCACTGGCCCAAGGATGACCCCAATCTAGTATCTGGATTACCCAATGGTGTCGGGCAGTGCCACAACCCTGCTTCCAGTTGTATGATGTGGCCTTGTTGCAGGGACAACCCTTGAACTCCTCTTAAGCTAAATGCAGATCAATAGTCAAAGACTAGTCAACCTGATCTAACATTTTTGTGGATGGTCCAAGTGATAAAAGCATTAAAATGACTCTGTGTGCCCTGCTCAGTCACAGCACTCCTATGAACATGAACGAAAGATGAGATGGTTAGCCACCCCAAACCCAGAGCCTGCCTATGACACAGTCACTAGCTGTTTGTGGCACAAAGGGTCACACAGTGACAAGGGGCTGCTACATAGCTAGAGACTGTGCCATGCATACACATGGAGGGGAAACCCTTGAAAAACCTAAAATACAGCCAGCAAAATAGATTAAGTTGGGGTTTTTTTTTAGCTACCGGCATATTTTCTCTGGTTGCATTGCAAGCTAGTTTCTTGGAAATTTTAGTACCATGACTGTAAGGCAGCATGTGCCAATACATGTGTCCTTACACAGTAAGTACTGTTGATAAATACAATTTCTACATAAATGCTTCCTCTGGAAGAAGGGGTGATTTCTTCCTCTCCCTTTGTTATGATCATTTGTGCCAACTGTTAACAACATTTTAAAAAATGTCTGTGTTTTGAGCAGTATGTTGTCCTAGACATGACACTGTCAAAAAATGTGCTTAAATTAGGCACCCTATTTTCAAACCCGACTCTTTAAACTTAATTGTGTAAATAAAACTGTAGTCAGTGAAACTTCTCACTGGTCCCAGTCAATTAGCATCAGTGATGATGAGAAGTATCAGTTCTCCAGAAAATTAAGGCTCCATCAAAATCATCCAGATTTGTCACTGATTAAACATGCCAATGGTTGTTTTAATGATTTATTTTGATATCTAAATGTTAAAAGCAACATAAATGAGACATTTGCAGAACTAATACTCAGTACCTAATGAACACTCAACTGCTGTCCATCAGTTTATTAATAATTACCACATGCATGATTAGACTTAAAAATTTATCTCTAGATTTGCAGCTTTATCTTGGGTTTGATAAACTGATTTACAAAAGGCCTGCAGCATATCATCAGTGTAAAAGCCTCCTTTGCCCTGAGCTCAGTAAGATTATTTTTAAACCCCTGAGAGCTTTTGTTGGTTAGCTGTTAGAGCATGTGGGAGGACAGGACCAAGTGTACAATTTTGGCGAATACAGCTGCCATTAGTTAAGCACAGAGCGTGAATTAAAGTGTCTGTACTGCTAAAAATGTTCAGAGCCTTTTAAAAAAAGCCTCCATTTTATATCAGTCAATTTAAATACATTAGTTTTGAGGTTTTTTGCAATATTTCATCACAGGAAGTCAAGATATTTTATGCTCTTTCATATAGAAAAAGTGTTGGATTATGTTAAATACGTTATATATATACGTTCCATATAAAAGCTATCATCTTCAGAATACATAGAGACTGCAAAAACAGCCAAAGTTAAATGTGTCTGCACAACCTCTTGCATATTCATTACATGCAGGTTTTTTGAACACATACTCTCACGCTACTGTCTATGGAATATTTTAAACCTGTTTTCACCAGGAAAACCTTCCTCTATATAGGAACAACCATAGCAGCACACCATCCGAAAATAAGCTTTTGACATTTTTACACACTAGTCCTGCAGGTTGAGTGTGCTATTGATTTCCCAGCTGTTTGTTGCCTATGCTTTGCTGGGAGTTTTCACCATCCCCGTTCTGCAGGTAGGAAAACCAGGGGAGCCTTCCCTTCTCTGTTTGCTCCCAGTATGGCCAGTGGATTCAGTGCACCCAGAGCTCCAGTTTCAGGATGTCCAACTGGGTCAGAAGTGGTGGCATGGTTGTTTTCATCTGCAAGACTGTGGACGGGGGCAGGCAAACAATGAGCAGCTTGGGTACAATAATATCTCCAGGCAGTATAGCCCAGCTTGGACAAGGATGGATGGCCGCAGCCTCTCTTACACCAGCAAAATAGTATTTTTGCTGACATGGCTGCTACCAGTTCCCAGAACAGAATTAAGGAGCGTAGCACTTGTTCACCTGCTTGCTTTTTTCCTTTTTTAACGTCATCTCTTGGTGGAGTCTTTGCCTGTATAAACCAAAAAATGACAGTGAAATACCAAGAGATTTTAGATCTAGACTGACATTAGACCTTTTGCCTTGAAGAGCATCCAAAATTTTGAAAGTAATTACCATATGGATCACAGGTCTGCATTTAATAATCAATCTTTCTAACAAGCAGTGATTAAGATGTGGATCACAGGTCTGCCTAGTAAATCCTTTAAAAAAACAGGAATCAGCTCCTGAGGCAAAGCTAATGATTTACTTCTTGTATTTGCTGAACTGAAATTCCAGCTTTGATGTGTTGGGTATTCAGTTCCCTGTTGTATTGAGTCCTGGGAGTGCACATGCCTCCTGTGATTACCACTGTAAAGATATGGTCTGCATAGGCCTGCGGTGTAAGCAGCATCCCAGAAACATTGAATTTACCATGTCTGAAGTTGTCCTCTTAGGAAAATTCATGGACCCTTGGTTAATCTTAGAATCAAAGAGCTAGAAATCGCAAACTTGGTATCATTTTTTTACCTCACTGGTTTGAGAGATTAGCTTTCATAAGAGGTAGGCATACCACAAATCTTTCCATATTTCTAATATTAATGTTCTTTACAGTCAGTAAGTTCACCTTCCACAATTCTGAGTCATTATATTCACCTCTTCCTAAAGAACGATCCAAATTGGATAGTATGGTTCTGTAGTTTGGTACCTACATTGAGAAGGTAGGCAACTCCTGTTCTTCCTTCATAACAATTTTTTATTCCAGACGTACATGAAAAACTTGGAATAAATCTTTAGTTCTTCCTTCCTGACCTTGATTATAGGACAAAAAAAGAAAAAAAATTATAACCAGCCACTCCTCTGTGACCCACTATAATAATTTTCAGCTTGGCTAACGTTGGTTGCTCACCTTGAATGTACATTTCCACTGTTCTAATAGATATCTTATCCTCTGGGAATGAAAGCTTTTCTTTAAATAAGACAAAAAAATCTCATTCAGATTTTGTATACATTCCTTGACTACTGCAAGAAGAAATCCTCTTGGAAAGTAAATTATGAGAGCGCCAGCTCTCCTGCTCCGTCCTGCCAACCTTTCAGGCATTTCTGTGAGAGACAGAGAAATTTGATCTCTACTATCTATTCATTTTTTGTCCCTTCTTTGGAGTTGGCCTGCAAACAGTGGGTCAATTAACATAAATGGCAAAAGAGGCTGGACATCTGGGGAATGACACCAAATTCATTTTCCATAAACTTCCAAGTAACCAGATGGCAAATGATTCAAAGGCCTATCTTCAAGAACCAGCTGTATAGTCCACTTACCAGACTGGTGTTAGAAGTCAGCCTTTACAGTAAGAAATTACACCTACAACTTTGCCAATGACCTTGCGTTAAAAAAAAAAGTTAAAATAAGAATTGCCACACTACAGGAAATTTATAAGGACCTTATCTGTAAATGAGGTATAGGCTATCAACAGTTAATTGTATAAAGATAGTACTGAACAAGAAACTGGTTACTACAGTGTACACATCTTACCTATGCAGGCTGTATATTCAAAACAGATTAATGTTAATTAAATGGTCCATCAAGCTGGAGTGTGCAAAATCAATGAGCACTGACAGCAGTATAATAGAGATAAATCTAAGACACTGCCAACTATGGAAGGAAAAGTTTAGACATTACACATAAGCCATGGCACCCAAATTTTGATTTGGACGTCCTCACAGATTTAGCATTTACTTTGGATGGGTATTAGGTCAGTTCACATAGATGGGGAACAACTTTCAATGTTAGTGGTTTTCAGACTGAGTACAAATCATCTCTACTGATCTCACATATTTAGGATGAATTTCCCCCCCCCCAGAAGCTAGATGAAGCATGACTCTTAGAAAGAGATCTAAATCTCATGCAAAAGCTTTCTGCTGAACATTTACACTAAAGTCACATTTGACTAAGCAACACCCATCGCTTAGTAATTTGTTATTTCAGCTCTCTTTGCAGAATATGCAAATTTAATTAGCACAGTTTTTATAGCATAGTATTGTTCCTAAAGAAGGGATTTTGCTCCTTCTGGAACTTCCCCTCCCTGGTCTTTGTATTAATAAATACAGTAAAATGTCTTCCAGTTCTGAAACAAAATAAGGTTTTAAATCAAAATGTCATGAAGTATTAACTCCATACTTTATGAAATGCAAGTATTTTAGTTGTTTCTATTTAATACCAGTCTGACCTAGAAATCCTATCTAACAGTCTCATCTCTTTTTCCTCAGAAGAACTACTTGATAGCAGGATGTCAAAAAAAAAAAAAAAAGGAACAAAGTAAGGGGGGTTGGACTAGATGACCTTTAGAGGTCCCTTCCAACCCAAACTATTCTATGATTTTATGATTCTATGAAAGTAGAGTTCATAAACTTCATCCTATCCAACATCAACTCTTCTTTCTGTAGCAACACTGCTCCAAGCATAGCACTGTGGCATAAACAGAGACCAGAGCATCCCGTGATCATGTATTGAGATAACTACATGACGGAGTGGAGAGAAACAGATTAGTTATACTTAACATGTATTTTTGGTTACTTTTCTTCCCTTGACACTTTCCAGCCAGGACTGCTGCAAGGTGGCTGGAAGCTTTGGAGAACTGTGGGAACACAATCACAGAATCATAGAATCATAGAATAGTTTGGGTTGGAAGGGACCTCTAAAGGTCATCTAGTCCAACCCCCCTGCTGTGAGCAGGGACATCTTCAGCTAAATCTCACTGAAAAACTTTTCTCTGTCAGCTTCTTAATTCAAGTTCAGAACTTGCCTCTTTGAATGAATGACTACCATGGGAGCATCAGGCAGAGGGGAAGAGAAACCTCTTCTTAAAACATTACAAGCACTAAAATGAATGATGCCTGGTTTCTACAGCTTGTAAGTCACTTCTTTTTTACTTGTCTAGAAAGGTGCAAGCTCATCTGAAACTTCTTCTATGGCCAGCTCATTTGTGTATCATCCCCGTGCTGTGGATTGCCTAGCATCTAAAAGGGGATGAGCTCACCCAACACTTTTTCCTGAGGGCACATATGGTATTTCCTTCCTCTAACCAATCACCTATTTTCACAGAGTGTAGTTGTCTCTGAGGGCTGATTTCCACAAGGACAATGAGCTCAAAAGTGATTAAGAAGGGAACCCACATCTGTATATGCTTGCACAAAGGCAGTATGATTTCATTTCCATGATAAGCCAAAAACCAAAGTGCTTCTTAGATACTGGTCCATCCATGCAGTTTCCCACCGTCAAAATTTGCGAGAAACATTAGCGAGCTACTTTCAATGGACTGCTTTGGTCACCAAAATAAAATAGTAATAAAAAAATTTTCTGAAGAAAATCAACTATTAAAATAATAGCATAGTACAGGTATCAAAGGAGGATTTATGGAGGTACATCCACACAGAGGAAACAAGTAGTAGCACAATGTAGACAAAAAGCTAAGAAAAGATGATTTGAGTCTCATCAACTGCATTATACATGACAAGAAGTTCTCTGTCATTCACATAAAAGCCTGACCCAGTTTGTGTACCCAACATTTCATGGTGTCATCACTGTCTTTTGGGAATTCCTCTTTCTTTATTTGTCTTTCAGAGCATCTTTTCTTCCTTTTGGGACTGACTGAGACTCCCATGACCATTGATTCAAGTGTTTTTGTCCTGGTTTGGGCAGGGATAGAGTTAATTTCCTTCCTAGTAGCTGGTACAGTGCTGTGTTTTGGATTTAGGATGGGAACAATGTTGATAACACACCGATGTTTTAGTTGTTGCTAGGAAATGCTTACACTAGTCAAGGACTTCTCAGCTTCCCATGCTCTACCGACTGAGAAGGCTGGAGGTGCACAAGAAGTTGGGAGGGGACCCAGCTGGGACAGCTGACCCAAACTGGCCAAAGGGATATTCCATACCATATGATGTCATGCTCAGTATATAAAGGTGGGGGGAAAGAAGAAGGAAGGGGGGGATGTTCGGAGTGATGGCGTTTGTCTTCCCAAGTAACCGTTACGTGTGATGGAGCCCTGCTTTCCTGGAGATGGCTGAACACCTGCCTGCCCATGGGAAGGAGTGAATGAATTCCTTGTTTTGCTTTGCTTGCGTGTGCAGTTTTTGCTTTACCTATTAAACTGTCTTTATCTCAACCCACAAGTTTTCTCACTTTTACCCTTCCAATTCTCTCCCCCATCCCACTCTGGGGGGGAGTGAGCGAGCGGCTGTGTGGTGCTTAGTTGCCAGCTGAGGTTAAACCACAACAGTTTTCTAAGCTCAAATATTTTGATGTTACTTTTGTTCCATGAACAGACTAAATACCAAAACATTCTGAGAAATTGTTTGAAATGTTTTGGAAAAAAATGGAAAAGATCTTTTTTTCCCCAAACCAGAAAGAGACATTTTGGCATTTACATATCAACATATTTAATTTTCTTCATTAAAACCAACTGAAGAAAAGTTTATTGAAGGCCACATGAAGTTGCAGCAGCCTGTGATGTTGAAGTGCCTCGTGGGACCTGTCATTCTAGAGCCCTCCCTCCTGCCTAAGGGTTAGGCAGCCTTTTCTGCAGTGCATGATTGCCATGAGAGTATGCCATAATGCATCATGAGAGAGATGTATAGGCAATAAGAAGCCCAGACCATAGAGGAAAGGAGGGCCACAAAACATTTGCACAAATCCATGAAACCATCCATAACACTTAAAGGTTGAACTGACTTCAGATAAGAAGTTTTAGTGCAGTTCAAAAGTTTTTAATTTAAATCAGATGTATTCAAGACAAGGCCTTTTTTAGCTTTCTTCTTAAAAAAAAAGAAATAGTGCCATTTGGAAAGTTATCATCACAGCTTCATGGGTTTCAGTTGAAATACCACTTTGGCTATTCCTCTACTATGCACAGAAATATGAGCCTGAGAATAAAGCTTTCTGACGGACAGCCCCTACATCCACATTGCTGGAAGGAAGTTTTCTGAACAGGTTTGCCTATAAATCCTGTTCTGCCTTTGCTGCACAAGGCAGCAAGCCCTTCTGGGACAGAATCGGAGAGAAACTTTTCTGCTTACCCTGAAAGCTCACCAAAAGCCAGCACCTGAATAAAGGTGTCAAAATACTTTGCATGTGAAGCTCATTTTGACTCAACTGTTCTCAGCTGAGGTTCTCACATAAAAAACACAACATAGCTCTGTCCATAGCACACAAGTTTGGCAGCTTGTGATGCTTCAAAAGGCCAATAGCAAATGTGCCTATTTATGTTTAATCCAGTAAATGGCAACGATGGAAATTATTACTTGGGGCCGTCTTGGGTAAAGTTGTAAGTTCCTGCCTCCAGTCCAGCAACATTTTTTCTGTCTGTACCATATGAACTGATGAATGCCATTTCTGGCCATTATTCAGGGATATGCTTAGAATATGTGTTTAACACAACTGCAACTTCAAGCACACCCTCCGTTGTCAGTAGACTCGAAAGGCCAGCGTGGAGTTTAGCAGCTTGGCACCTGGCATGATTTTATTTCCAAGACAGATGGCAGGCTGTCTGTGTGATAGGGAGGCACGGGGTGAACAGGGAGCGCTGCTGTGAGATGGTATACACGCAGACCCCATGGGGAGGGGACCCCAGGGCAGAAACTTCTCCCTTTGTGTTGGAGTGCATCCAAAGAAGAGCAACGAAGCTGGTGAAGGGTCTAGAGCACAAGTCCTATGAGGAGTGGCTGAGGGAATAGGGGTTGTTTAGCCTGCAGAAAAGGAGGCTGAGGGGAGACCTCATGGCTCTCTACAACTACCTGAAAGGAGTTTGTAGCGAGGTGGGTGTCAGTCTCTTCTCCCAAGTAACAGGTGATAGGACAAGAGGAAATGGACTGAAGTTGCGCCAGGGCAGGTTTAGATTGGATATTAGGAAAAATGTCTTCACCAAAATGGTTATCAAGCACTGGAACAGGCTGCCCAGGGAAGTGGTTGAGTCACCATCCCTGAAGGTATTTAAAAGATGTGTAGACGTGGCGCTTAGGGACGTGGTTTGGTGGTGGCCTTGGCAGTGTTAGGTTTGCAGTTGGACTTGATGATCCTAAGGGTCTTTTCCAACCTAAATGATTCTATGAGAGCAGAAGTGGCTATGAAGGGAGCAAGATTATAGTGTCTCCTTTTTTCTCAGTCACATTTGGAAAATAAATCACATGAACAAATAAAGTGTGAACTTAACCAACAGTGCTTTGCTAGGGCTGCTGAAATTGCCAAGAAACAGAGGACTGTAAATCCCAGTAAAGTCAGGCTCCCCCTGCAAGCCAGACAGCTCTTGTTGGAGGCCACCCATTGCCTGGATTAACATGCCAGCTTGCCTACCTTCCTGCAGTTCTGGAAGGAGCTATTTCTGAGTCATTTACACTCACAAAATATCAAATTAAAGATCCTTTCAGTTCCTAGGAAAAACATCAAGATATAATCCTCAGGATATGAAGCTGAAACATGATCGTCTATACAATATAAAAATTGTCGGGCAAGTGTAATCTTGTCTCCTGAAGAAAATGATCTTTTACTGAACTTCCTGAACTAACAGACTGTCACACACAGGCTTGTAAATTGTTCATGTTTCAGTCCGTTGCCAAACTACAGCGTTGCTGGAAATCGAAAGGTTAACTGCAGCACTTTAAAAGAATAACTCTCTTTTATTGATTGCACAGTGTTTGGGGAAATCAATAATTATCTACTGGTATGTATATTAAATTATCTACTAGTTTACATAGTATTGTGAGAATTATCAATGTATATTAAATTATCTGTTGTTTTAATTAACAAAATATTTATGATGACAGAAGCTTTACTGAAATAACTAATCCTGAATCTAGCATTGTTTTAGTATGCCAGAGAGATGAAAAGTACACAGAAGAATTCAGGCTTCTCTATGGCTTGATTCGGTTCTTTCTTTATTAGTCTCAGTAGAAGTTTATAAGCAGGAACCAAACTATCTGAAAAATTAGGCTGTTGACAGTATTTTATAGCAATATGAAGTTTCATTTTCTTTATGAAACTGTTTTCTGGTCCTTGCATTTTAACTGTATTTCACATTTCCATAAGGTTTTCCAGCTTCAAATCTCAGGCTGCTTTGGAGAGTTATTATTAGAATCATATGTGAATCGTATTATTAGAATCATTAGACCGCACCTCGAATATTATGTTCGGTTTTGGGCCCCTCACTCCAAGAAAAACATTGAGATGCTGGAGCATGTCCAAGAAGAGCAATGAAGCTGGTGAAGGGTCTAGAGCACACGTCCTGTGAGGAGCGGCTGAGGGATTTGGGGTTGTTTAGTCTGGAGAAAAGGAGGCTCAGGGGAGACCTTATTGCACTCTACAACTACCTGAAAGGAGTTTGTAGCGAGGTGGGTGTCGGCCTCTTCTCCCAAGTAACTAGTGATAGGATGAGAGGAAATGGCCTCAAGTTGCGCCAGGGGAGGTTTAGATTGGATATTAGCAAAAATGTCTTCACCAAAATGGTTATCAAGCACTGGAACAGGCTGCCCAGGGAAGTGGTTGAGTCACCATCCCTGAAGGTATTTAAAAGATGTGTAGACGTGGCGCTTAGGGACATGGTTTGGTGGTGGCCTTGGCAGTGTTAGGTTTACAGTTGGACTTGATGATCTTAAGTATCTTTTCCAACCTAAACGATTCTGTGATTCTATGTATTTTATTTTAAAGCAAAAACCACTACTGATACGTTAACTTTTATGAAGTTGTATTAGTGTGGACAAACTGATTTTGGACAAAATAAAAAACGTTTTAAAAATATGTCAAAATTCCTTACATTAAGAGTTTATAAATTAAGGGGGGGTTGTTTCAGAAAAGACTGTGTGGAAAAATACTTATTATTTATTAATGAAATGAAAAAAAAATGCAAGGAATATTTTAGAAAGAACAACACTCTCTTAAGCTTGGAATGAGAATCCTGCGTTCTAACCTGGTGTTATTTTGTCCATCAGATATATGCAAATGCCTGAAAAATGAAGATATTTTGGCTTAAGCTAAAAGATGGGCACATCAAAAGTTGGAATTGTCTTTTCCTTGGACATTCTAGCAACTCAAGATTCCCCAAATTTTCCCAAAAAAGAAAATATCTAAAAAATGTCGGTTCTGCTATACCTAATGTAAACTTATGGAAGAGTTATAGTCTAAAGTGAAAATGATAAAAATTAAATTGAACTCCTTCAGCCTTATTGAATCTTGCCAATGTGTTCCTGAAGATCGCTTCACTACTTAGATCAGAAAACAGTTCTTGGATATTTATTGAAATCTTTTAGGAGCCAACATATTTAATAATCAAGAAACTTGTACTCAATGAAGAACAGTCTAGAGATATCAACATTTCACTAAGATGACATCAAGAGTTCAGCTGAAGCCTAGAATAAACAGCCGTGGTTTGTCCATCTTTGATAATAGCACTGCTGAGCTTTGGAAAAACCCAGGTTCATCACTGTTTGACCCACATGAAAGTAAATGTAAGGTAAATTTTTATAAGAAGAGTTTCAGGTAGCTGTAATGCCAGACAAAATGTCGGCAACCTAAACCTGTTCTGGGACGATTTACAAATACACTGATGCCACACGAAACTCTTAGTTTCCTTTGGAGGTAGGTTTTGTTATCAGAAATGTTGACTCTCCTCTGTTAGGGTATAACTTTCTAATCTCTTTCTGAACCAGTTTGAAAGTGTTAATAATGCCCCATAATTTTAACACATAATTCTTCTTCCTAAAAGGTGAGAAGATTCAGGTGTCAGCCTTTAGGGACCCTTGAAAACACATTATTATATTCAGGAAAATTATCCATAATCTTGCACACAGAGAAAAAGCCTTAGAAGGGATTAAGAAATACCAGTGTTCTTTGTCAGTAAGTACATAATTCATTCAATTTAGTTACTGCTAATCTTTTTTCTTTACTTTTTTAGAACTGACCTGATGTGTCAAATTTACATACATTTCAATAGAAGCACATTTTCTAGTCATACAGAAAAGATTAGCTATATAGCATGGTCCTTAAGAGTTGCAAACTGCTTTTAAATCCTACAAAGCAATAGTTTATAACTATGCTAAGTGATCTTTTTATATAATTGCTAATAAGAACATTAGCACTCTTCCTACACTAAAAGTATCAATTAATCTCTTATATTAAAGATAACTTGGAGTTAATGTATCATTAGATCAACAGTGCTGATTTCATAAAGTTTTTGTTATGTATATACATTTTAGAAAAGTCAGACTAAAATAAATTTTGTTTTATAAGTGTCCTTTTGCATATGCTTATAATTATTAAGCTTTTTTAATCACCCTTTTCCCAGTCACACCAGGGGAATGATAGTAAACCAGTCAGTCACATTGAAGAAAGTGTTATCTATTAGGGTCTCTGCAGCAAGCACTGCACAAAATATCTGCTTAAAAATTAAAAAGAAAATAATAAAGAAAAGGCTTTCTGCTAAACAAAGAACAACCCAAAGCTAGAAGAGAGATTGGCTGGATCACCATGTGATTAAAGGCTTGGGTTTACAATTAGAAAACCCAGAGTCAATTCTTGTATTTACCAATTCACTTCATGTTTCTGTGCCATAACTCCGCATTTGTCAGATGAACGGAAAGCACTCTGCTACTTAAGCAGCTAATATGTTGGAAAGGGACTGTTTCTCCCTGTGCTTCTGTACTGTTGCTACACAACAGCACCTTGGTGTGACTGGAGACTGGGCACTGTGGTAGCGCACATTAAACCCCCCCCCGAATTATTTATACAGGCTTTAAGATTTCAAAACAGAAATGTTGTGCGATAGGTAGGGGGTAGGGGTACTCCATAGCAAAATGAAAATGACCTGGCTACACAATCATGAGAGACTAAAGTTAAGGTCACAGGGTGAGGTAGAAAGAAGTTTTGGAACCAAGAAACGCATAGGTACCACATGGGTTTTGAAGCCACCAGAATAAAGGTTATCCTGACTATGTTCATGTTGGTTTTTTGGACTGAGATGTGCACCTCCTAGTCACACAGAGAGGAAGAGATCAGCTGTGTAAAAGAGTGTTCAAAAGCTGAAAATGACTTCAAATCTCACAAGGCAGCAACAAACATTTTCTGTTTGGGTTTCCCCCCCCCTGCTGTGCTTTGTTTTCTTGGGTGGATTTTGGGAGGGAGGAGTTAGGATTAAACACCCCATGACTACTGACCTCATGAGAATGGGTGATGTATGTTATTTCCCAATTCTGTGGGAATTTGTCAAACCCTTCTCTACCAGTTGAAAATCATTATGCACATCCTATTTTTAGTTCACATGGTATTTGTTTGTCTATCTTTTTCCTGTCTCTCCTTCTTCCCACCAGACTGAGGGCAGGCACTGTGGGAAATTAAACTCGTTTGATAGATATTAATTTGGCTTTTTTATGTTAAGTAGCAACAAAATCTTCCGGATTAAAGGCTAGAATGAACCACTGCAATAATCTTTTTTTCTTATGGGCAAGACTATAGAATATCCTTGAATAAGCAACCACTTAAAAATGTGTAGATCTATTAGAACAGTGTAGATCTATTAAAAAAAAAAAATGTGGTAGGCAACCCACAGCATTCTTTGGTTGTTTTCCCTCACTGTTCAAACAACAACAAGGAAACCATGAAGCAAAGTAAGCCTCTGGGTTCAATTTCTAGACTGAATTTTGTTGAGCATGAGCTACTAGCTAGCAGTCACATCTTCATCTCCAACACTGAAAATGCCACATCCCATCACAGGCTATAGTTGGGAAACAAGTCAGCCCTTAGCCTTTTCTCTGTCACACTGAAACGAATGGCACCCAGAAATCTCACAGTCAACGATGGATTAATGGGTGGTTTCCAGACTCTTCTCTAAGCCCTCATTTAGTGAGGGGAAGAACACAGCCCTGAGACATCTGCATGGCATTCGAGCTATGTCCTGTGCATCTGGTCCTCCCAGCTCCCGTCTGCCTTCTCCAACACTCCAAACAAAATGGAGAGACCAGCTCTGCCAAGGTCGCTTCAACCACACACACAGGACCTGCAGCTACTCTCCCAAATTTCCCATTGCCACTCACGTCCTCCTACTCTGCTCTGGGAGAGCCCTGGCAGCTGAGGTCCCCCCGGGGAAAGAGCATTTTGTGTGTCAGCTTCCCTTGGGACTGCCACAGCACATCATTTCCAGAGGAATTGCATCCATCTTGTAGTAGATACAGGTAGGATACACTGAATTACAGCACACATAAAAGCAGTTGGAAGAAGTTGTGCAGCCAAAAGTTTTTAGCTACGCAATTCCACCACTCAGGGCTTGCGCTACGTTATTTAGCTTCCCGTATGCTCTCATTCTGCCCCTTTCCAGTTAACAAATCCTGGATATGCTTGGATAAGTGCTTCAAAATTGTAAAGTCAAAGAACAGTTAAAATAGGCAGCAAATATTTACAATTGCTATGGAAAATAACTATACCCTATGCCATACTCTGTCATTTTAAATCTCTTTTAGGCCTGATGGGCTGAGCAACCAAGATAATTACATTCAATATTCACCTAACCAGAGTCAAGCAACTATTCTTTCCTAGACTGCAAAGCCATAAAGATGATGAGATGCAACATTGATGGTAGTAAACTCAGTGATAATTTTAAGGCTAAATATGCTTCTCTCTTTTCCATTTACATGTCTTTCCTCCAGATGGGTCTTAAAAGCTTGGTCTCATTTGCTAACTGATTACTGGCTTAACTGGGACCCAGTTAAAAACAACAACAATAACCCCCCCAGATCTCTCAAAGGCGTTTCAGTACTCTTCTTCTTAGCAAGGAGTCATTGACGATCCCGAGGTGTTGGGCCATCCCTTCCACACCCTGGCTGGGTGACACAGCCCTGCCAGCAGCAGCCGCATGTGCTGGGTGAAGCCTTGCCACCCCTCAAATCAGGAGGAATTTGTCGTTATCTTCTGAAGAGAGACAGCAAAATCCTTCCCACAGAAGGCTGACAAGGATCAGAGGGGCACGGCAAAGTCAGGTTTCTACTTCTGTCATCTACCTGAACCTTGTGAGAAAGCAGATTACCCTTATGCAGATGTTTAAGCAGTCCAGTAACTGTGGAAAGCTGTTTGCATACATT
>NW_008824676.1:5350315-5353239 GCF_000699105.1 Pygoscelis adeliae
TCTGAAGCACCTATACAACTCTTAAATACTCAGTTGTGCAAATGTTTTCCAAAACTGCATGATAAAATGGTATTAAATTAGCTGTATTACAGGCCTCTCTTGATGCCAGGCCATTTATCTATTTTAAGAGGAGAATTTGGAAGTTTAAAAACTTATGGTGAATTGTTGCATAGATCCGCTAGAGAACAAGGTGTTGAAGATGAGTATATTTACTCTGCCTAGTTGATCTTTGAGAAAGAATTAGAAAGCAGCTTAATCCCCGAGTTGGCTCTGAGCAAGTATGGACCTTTAAGGGTGTCTATCTTTGGCTCCAGATATAGAATTTGGATTTTATATCAACTCTGTCTCTATTATTAGCAGACCAGAATCAGGCAGTCATTAACAAAGTAGGAGTTAATTACATTTCTTCCCCACTAGTCTTAACAGGTAAGTGAAAAGGTGATTGCATATGCAGTCTAATAATCTTTATGGGAGGGTGAACTGAACAGACATGTCAAATGAGCTAAAATAAATAGTTATAATGATCTAATCAGCTGTTGGTTAATCCTCATTTTCAGATCAAGTCCTGTGTTAACTTTTCTACTGGTCACATTATGCAATTCAAGGGGTAATCTACCTAGCTGTTCATACTCACTGAAAGACACGAGATACATTTTTTTTTTTTTTAAATTACAACACCACTCATTTTCACCCTTAAAGATCATAATTTTCAGGATTTTTTATCACCTGTAATGCTGGATAAAATCTGGATACACTGCAGTTTAGTAATCCCTAAAGTGCTGCTCTTCAGGCCAGAGAAGCCGTGCAGAAAATTTTGTGAGGTCGTCAACAGAAAAGGCTCTGTGTTGGAGAAGGATAAAGAAGATATTTTAATCATGAAGTGTGGAGTTGCAGTATGCAGAGACAGCTGAAGGCTCCTCAGATGCATTGGTAAAATTGAATTTTGCCAGTCCAAGGATGGAGGAGCCAGGGCTTCGACCATGGGAAAGGGCAGAACCACCATGGGAAGCTGGTGAAGGTACAAGGTTTGCTGGTTTTGCTGCTGTCAGGGAGGAGGACGGGCACTCCTGCGGGGCTGTGCTTCCTACACATGCCCTCATCTTTCAGCAGTGCCTTTCCTGATTTTGCCACAGGCAATGTAAGCAGGAAGGGCATAGCCACGTAACAGCCTTCAGCAGTCTGCTGTCCTAAGCAAGCACTAACTCTGACCCTGCCCACAGCTGGCGATAGCGTTTAATTATCGAGATGTCCCCATAGCAGACAAGTTCCCACTCCTAGGATCAGTTCCTGGTATCACCTTTTGAATGCATAAAGCAGTACTTTTGCAATCGCTGCGTACATGAGCGCAATAAAAAAATACAAGCACGCGTATCCGATGTAGAAGGATCCTCAATTTGCTTCCCGACAAAAGACTTGTTTCAAGTATTAAGGGCAGATACTCAGTTGCTATAAATTGCTACATGGTACAGACATTCAGAATCCATTTGAAATTCACAGATCTATGACAATTTTCATTTTCAAACAAATCACACATAGTAGAGCACGGTAGCTGTAATTATTTGTTTTGTGATGTACATAGATGGCTGGAGCAAGTGGGAGCTGTGTTATGCAAGACAGCAGGCAGGCACTCAGGCGACTGCAGGCACCACGCAAATGGACAGTGTGTAATTAGTGGATGAGACCAACAAAAACCAGTGTGTGATGAAGACAGGACAAGTCGGATGATGAAGTAACATAACAGCAAGAACATGGTTTAGTATCAACTAGTCAGGTGTGTATTTTATATTAAAAAAAAAGCCATTGGCAGCAGCAAGCACAGTACGAATGCTACAGCTAGGAAAACAAATACATTTTAGCTGATTTTAGGGCCTTTTTAATTTCCACATTTATTATCAAATTCAATTTCCCTGAATTTGCTCACTCATAGCTATATTTGCTTTCTAAAATAGCTTCATGAGAATGTCTGGTCTCTGCTGTCAAATTGGTTATAGAACCACTCATGAACAGTGCCGGAAGTGGAGTTGCACAAAGTGTAGTAACTGAGGTATTTGGGCAGCTAACCTCCTAACATCAAAAATATATTTGAGTTCATCCTGCTTATTCAGTTATCGCTAATGATACTCAAATTCGCTTTCCCTTATTAAGTTTCAGCTGACCAGAGATGAGAAGCAATCCCATTTGACAGGACTTGACAAAGCCTATACTACCAACAGTGAAGAACAAATAGCCAAAGCAGGGGAAGAAGCCTTGGGCTGACGTAGATGCTGCGTGTCCTCACACAAACATTTCTAAGTCTTCAGGACGTTTTGTGAATAGTTCGCAAACAGAAACAACTGCAGACTGAAAAGATTATTTAATGAATGGCTTGATGGGATTTATTTACCACAGCATCTGGAAAATGTTTATTATTTCTAATATTTTTAATAAAATATTTATATTTTTAAGTAGAATCAAATAGGAAAACATTCAAGCTATGTAATAGTCTTCTACTCGTCTTGACTGGAAACATCTCAATCTTTGCAACAGAAATAGTTATTAATTAACAACACTAATTTTCTAGACTTGTTCAGATTACACTGGTTCAGATTACACTGGTGATTAAACATCCTCAGGACCCAGTAAGAATAAAAAATGAGCGCGTTATGACTTGCCAGTTACACAAACATGACTTTCAGCTACCAGGAAAGGCTTTGAGCTACATAAATACTTACTGTATTCCTACAAAACACGAACCACATGGTGAATTGCCTCCACTTAAAAAAAAAAAAGACAGCAGAATTGGATGTAACTACTCATATGCTTTTTCACTGCTTAAATTATAACTTCTTAATAAATAAGAGGAAAAACAAAGATATTGCAAAGCGGTCAACACACATTTGTCCATAAACCTTTGTGCCCACACATTTATGCAAAAACAATCAGCA
>NW_008824676.1:5353261-5363032 GCF_000699105.1 Pygoscelis adeliae
ACATTGTTCTAGTTAATTCCTGCATTAATTTCTAAGATAAATAAGTAGTAGGAAAGGAAACAAATAATAGAGGAGACAAAGACTGTCTAATTAAATAAGGTATCTACTTCCTCCCTCGTATTCCATTACATCATCACACTCCCAGAAAACATTTTCTGAAAATCCATTTGTTCCAGATATCTCCTCCTCTCCAGCTAATACACACATAGCTTATTCTGCTCTCAAAACACTTCAGTCTTAATATTTTAACCGGTTCACACTGGAACATTTGTCTGGATGCATTCACGTAGGTTAGAAATGGCAGAGATCCAAGCACAAATCCTTGCAGCACTCTGAAGAATATTCTTGCTGGGACGTTTTCTTTTTTTGTGCTAGCCATTTCTTAACCTAAGCCTATGCTTGCTTTTTCTTGGGTGCTGGTCCTGCACTGTGTGCGTGAAGACAAAGAAGCCTGTAAGAGATCATTTATACTACCTGCAAACTCAGGTGCACTGGACCACAGAATGTTCCTCTGAGTAATTTCCTCTTCACTGCCCTTAGAAATAAAGCTTCATCTCCTTGTCTTTACTACCAAAAAAGTGCCGTAATTTGTTGGTCTATAATGCAGCACACATCAAGGATTTGGACTCCATTGTGTTAGAAACAACACAAACAAGGACAAAAAGAAAATCCTTGCTGTAGAAAGCTTGCTGTTCTGAGAATTATGTATGCTAATTTGCAAAACACTAATGGAATAGATCGGTACGGCATTTGCTATGTCTTCCCTTGCTTTGGTCCTTATGGAAAACAAGGAAGTGACTCGGTTCACTAGCAGCCAAGCTGTAATCAGGTAGCAGGGAGTCACAACGGAGGTTAATCTTGTGGTAGATTTGAAGAAGGCTGTATGAATGTCTGTGGAGAGCACAGAAAAAGCAGAAGTATATTTGCAGGAATTGCATGCAATTACCATAAATTTATGATGACAAAGGTATTACCCTTTAAATGACAGAGGTTGACATAGCTTAAAGACCAGATGATGAACATTCACAAAGATGTAAGATCCGTTCAAGCCTAGAGGCCCCATAAGTGTGTACCATTAAGACCTAGTAATGGAAGGAGAGAGACGGCTGCCTGTTTGTGTAGCTGCTTGTAACTCCACAGCCCAAGGAACCGGGTTTCCATTTGCACTTGGATCGATTAAGGAGCGCTGAGGAAAGCTCAAGCTGCTCTCTGTAGAGTCGTAACACAATGCATCAGGTTGTCTACCCCCACATCCTGACAGGGTCAATGGCACAATAAAATCGAGTGACAGCTTTTCTAGCTCATCTCCTCTCATTCCATCAAGCCATTCGCCTTCTAGAAACCATTCACGCAGGAACACTTACTCCTTGCTGCCCAGCACTTTTGCTACTGCAGACATAAATCAGAGGCAGCTATTGCACTCTGATCTCACGCTCCAGGGCTCTGGCAGTCCAGCCAGGACAGCAAACCAGGCGGCCTCCAGGACATCCCACCCGGCTGACTGCCAGGCTCTGTCCGCCCATCCTGCTGGATTATCTGCTCCCCCGGCCCCTGCCTTTCCCCTTTTCCTGCTACCACATGCGGAGAACTGTAACTGCTCAGCTGGTATTTCCCTGGAGCAACAGTTATTTCCTTGGAGGGATTTCTTTTATTATGGGGCAGGTCACAGAGCATGACTATATACAGGGCAGGAAATGGGGCACTGGCATAACCAATCCCCATGTTCAGGCAACATAAGAAAATGGCCTAGGAGCATTCAAAGGAGAAAAGAGTTAAACTGGATGCATCGCTTTTTGCTGTATGCCTCAGTAATGCTTTCTCAGGAGGCGATGGGGCCTACTTGATCAACAGCCAGAGGCATGAGTTAATTCTACATCTCTCGACAAAAAAACTAGGAAGATCTTATTAAAACAAGCAAACCCCAGCCTTTTTTAAAGGTCCTTATGCGAAGGCTGTCTGGCACAGGCTGTGCAGTGCCTCCGCAGTAACTTCATACTGACCCCCACTGTTCACATACTGTGAATACAGACAGGCCTGGGACAGCCTGGATTTCCCGTACATGCAGAAAAGTTAATGTACAGCACAGCTGCTTCTTCCTGAAAGTGCTGGCAATCACTCTGCAGTGGAGTTGCTCAGGATTTGCAGACACACAGCACATCGGCTGGAATACCTGAGGAATTACTCTGATTGGGTTGCTGCATGCCAGGAAATGTGGGACAAACATGAGAAAAAATTTAAAATCCACCTAGGAAAAGTTTTCAGGCAGAAGGAGAATGCGCCTGAGATAACCTAAATATGCAGTAGCTGTAGTCTAGAAGAAGACAACCTTTCAGCCCGTCCAGAAGACCCGAGGATCACTCAGCCCATCGAGAAAGGAGAACACCAATCCTTCCAGCTTCCAGCCTTACCTGCGTTTCTCGATCCCACCAGGCTCTTTCTCCCCCGCCACTTCTCTCTGGGATTCACTCGCCGTTGCCCTAATTTCTCTCTCTCCCCACATCTGGATTTATTTGCCCTCCTGACCTACACAGGGCTCTGCCCGTGCTGCACGCAGCTCCTCCATCCCCTCCCTGTGGTCATCCGTTTGCACCATTTCTGTCCTTTCTGACAACTGAACATTTTCTGAATTTTCCACTGCACACGGACTACACCTCTTTTTACACCTCCCACCTTCCCCCTCTCACCTTCCCAAAACACTTTTCCCCCAGAAAATAAGGAGCTTTATTCTGCCCCTCCACCCCCCCCCCCTTTTTCTATCCAGATTACAGCTCCAGTGGCCACTGGGTGAGTGTCAGGGTCATTTCCACTTTCCTGTGGAAAAAGCTACCTATCGCACATAAAAACTGGCAGGCAAAAGGTCTTTTGGCACCTCTGCCTCCCATTATAGTTTAGATTTGCAAGTGAGGCTGACAATCCCCTACTTAGAGAACTTCCCCTTTTCTTTTTTCCTGTGTTTTTTTTTTTTAATATGTTATTCTTATTCTTCATGTTATTCTCCCTGTAGGGCAGTGAGTGACAAGCTTTAGCTGGGGTAAGCTTCAGCCATCGGGAAGCACAATCAAAACATGTTTTTATTTCTTTGGGTTTCTAGAAAACTGCAGAAGAATGTGACAAACCTTAAGCGAAGCTATTTTTAGCAGAGGGCTTTATCCCAGAAACACCAAAACTGTACCAAGCGCGCCTTGCTGCCCGGGGCACCCCCACACTCCCCCGGCACCCAGGCAGCTGCCGACCATTTCCAGAGCTCTGACCTTTCAGCAAAAGTCTACCAGAGCTGGCATTTTGCCCCAAGATGAGTTGTGATACCAGGACTGGAGCAGAAGCGGGCAGGGCCTTAAAGGTAAAGCGAAGAAGTCTTTATCTAAAGGTGGAAGGTGTCATCATATTTTTTAGTGACTGGTAGGTGCTGGGAAGGTTTTAGAGACAGGAGAAGCAGCAGGTGTACCAGTCTATATATTCCTTTCTGAAGACGAGACTATAAAATAAACAGTGAAGGGATGCTGATATGTGAATCTGGCTTGTGAATATCTGCTGGATATTCACCATGCTGGATCATTCCTGGAAATAAGTTTCTTCTTTTTTGACCTAATTTCTTACAGGATCAAATATCACTCTGTGCTTTGCAGAAGATACTTGTTAGAAGAGCTCAGGCTGCTGCCTCTCTAATGCGGAGTTCAGGATTGTGTTGCAGTTTGCTGTGTTCAAGGCCAGTGGTCAGGCTATGCTGGAGCCCACAGACTCCCTACTAAAAAGAGAGACCCGTGGTGCACTGCAGAGCTGTTTAGCAAGGTCAGTTTGTTGAAGTAAAGGTATCTTTTTCAAAAAAATGGCTTGCAACACAAGCAATCCCAAATATTTTCTGCAAACCAAATTTATCATAAAAGTTCATGTCTGCATGTATATTTGTTTCCAGTACTTTAGATGTAATAAATACTAGGATGTTAAATCACAATAAAAGAAAAGGGAAATTTTTTCTGTCTTCTACCAACAGAGCACGTCAGCTGCTTAACTGGAAGCCCAAAGGAGGAGAATAGCTCACTGAACTTCAAATAAAACCAAATGCAGGCTGAGAAGATTTGCATTGAGTAAAAAGAAATACAATGCACATATGAAAAGCAGCAACTCTATTTCCTATTTGAAAATTTTATATAATATTTCTGTAATATGACTGAGCTTAAAATTAGACATCTGTTTAGACAGATTACTTAGCACCTTGGCACAGATGTTCTGTGTTTTTTATTATAGCACTTTAATTAAAGAACATTCATCAGCATTCACTCAGCGCAGTTAAGTGCCACTTTGAATAGAGCTGCACGGGGAATGAGTTCTGTGTGCCATTTGTAACAGCGGCTTTAAATCAGATGGTGACGGCGAATGATTGCCACGAAGGCAGTCACGATCTTTTTGCCACTACCGAGTGGAGAAAGAGGTCAGGAGGGGACTCACACCCTCACATCTGTGCAGCAGATGCCAACACACCTTCCATCCCCCTGCTATCCCCAGTGTCCCTGGAGGGAGGGGAGCAGGCGCTGAACAAACCAGCTGGGGCCTCCCCTCTGGTTCCTGCGTCGGGCCTCCCGCTGCTTTCTGCTCTCTTCCCACTGGCTCCCCAGCAACAAGTGTGCTTTACCAGTAAGGGGTTTTCAAAGTAAAAGTGGAGGCGAGGGGAAATGGTCATGTTAAACTTATCTTAGCTAAGCAAGGCAAACTACAGAATGCTACCCAGGTACAGTATGGAACAGTCCTTCAAAAACACGTGCCAGGTGACGTAGTCCAAAAACTAAATTCTTAAATGCTGTGAACCGAAGATAGAAGTTTACAAGTTTAATTCCACATCCCTGTGAAGTACTTGTCGCAATTGAATGTATTCATCTCACAAATGTCTCACGTCAGCCTCTTGAAGGTGTAGCATGCTTTCTACCCCGGGCTCTGCCTGGCAGAGACCTGCGGAAATGACTGCTGCGTACCACAGAAATGTGCTGGGTGGGTTTGATTTGTAGAGAGCCCATAATTTGCTTCCTATCTCTTTTTAAACCCATTACATCCCTAACAATGGAAGCTGTCAGCTGAAGTGATTTTGTCAGCCAAATTTGAGAGACTGCACATTTTATGACCATTAAAGTTTCGTGTAACTTCTTACTTGAATTTTTCCATGTCTAAGAACATGGGGGTTTTTGTTTGTCAAATTCCAAAATAAGCATCAGCAGTGATAAGAACTTTCAGCTCAACAGGAAAAGAACTGGGAATTTGTTCCCTGTTGTGGTTTAACCTCAGCCAGCAACTGAGCACCACACAGCCGCTCGCTCACTCCCCCCCTGCGGTGGGATGGGGGAGAGAATTAGAAGAGTAAAAGTGAGAAAACTCGTGGGTTGAGATAAAGACAGTTTAATAATTGAAATGTAATAATAATAATAATAATGAAAGAATATACAAAGCAAGTGATGCACAATGCAATTGCTCCCCCCCCGCCTACCGATGCCCAGCCAGTCCCCGAGCAGCGGCCCCCCTGGCCAGCTTCCCCCAGTTTATGTACTGAGCATGACGTCACATGGTATGGAATGTCCCTTTGGCCAGTTTGGGTCAGCTGTCCTGGCTGTGCCCCCTCCCAGCTCCTTGTGCACCTCCAGCCTTCTCAGTCGGTAGAGCATGGGAAGCTGAAAAGTCCTTGGCTAGTGTAAGCACTACCTAGCAACAACTAAAACATCGGTGTGTTATCAACATTATTCTCACACTAAATCCAAAACACAGCACTGTACCAGCTACTCGGAAGAAAATTAACTCCATCCCAGCTGAAACCAGGACATCCCTGAGTTATTTCTATTTTTTTAACCTAATGAATGTTTAGTATAAAATGCATAGACAATCTATGTCATTATGTTACAGTCACACTCTCTCTTATGGCACTCCCATTTTTGACCCCATGGGTTTGGTTTGTGTTACCCACAGAGGCAGTTCTTCAGCAGTAGAAGGAGAAATATGTTCCCCAAAGCTTCATTTCACCCCAGCGGTTACAGTACTTTTCTGGATCATGTAAGGTGCACGCTTGTTTCAGGCTGAGAGGGTGCTGAACCACAAACTCCCCTAAGGCATAGTCTCACCCTCAGCAGAAAATGCCCATCTGGGTCTAAGTGGGGAATAGGCCTACGGCGGGCTGAAGCTGGTGTGTCAGCTTTCGCTACCCATACATGTTTTAAGTAGACCTATCCACACATTTAGTCTCTCCTGATGCAGTGCTCTGTTGGGAGGTAGGTAGCTCACCCACCGAGCAGGGAGAGCAGCCAGCTAACGTGTATCTTGAGTGGGATGCCAAGTGATTTCTTTTTACAAAACCCATAGTTTCTTCTGAAAGTCACTCTTCGTTGGACACTTCCCTGCCATTTGTGTTTTTTAAAACTGCTGACAGTATCTAACCATTAAGGACAGCAGCCCGTCCTTTTCCTCTGTGCTAAGTAGAGCACACAGCAGAGGCTTGGCCAAGAAGCACAGTGCTCCCTAGTTATTCTGCTGGGGCACCCTAGGATAACTCGCTGGAGCTTTGGGGCAACATACGCAGTAACTCTTTTTAGCATTGTTTCTAAAACAGTTTTGTGAGTCTCTTTCTGCATGTGTCCTTTCTCTTTACTCTTCTGAAGGTTTTTTCTGTCCTATTTTATGTCAGTACAGAAATACAGTATCAGAATTCTGCTTATATATGCTTTGATTCCTGTTACATGCCAATATAACAGAAAAACAATTGAATGACTACAATGGCTTAGTCTCTGTTCTGGTTTTGAAGATGTTAAGAAATCTGGGAGACTGTATTTTGGAATGCATTTCTCATACTTCAATCCCTACCCTGCTGTCTGTGAAAGACTTTCTGGATGAAAGGCGAAACCCTGTGTGCCCTGCTTCAAATGCTGCTATTTACCTTCCATAACTACATGTATCAACAAGTTGGATAAATATTTTTCCACGAGGAAGGGATGAGAGAAGGATGGAAAGAACAACACGTGACAGGTCTCAGTGAGTTCACTTAATGTGTTACCGGAAGGCATTTGAGTGCTTCAGTAAGAAAAGCAGGCCAAGAGGAGACAAGGATGGAGGTAAGAAGCATTGAGTGTTCATGATAGAAAGAGCTTTTTTGAAACTACTAGGACTGAAGTGATCTCTTGATTTTCTTATATGCAGGGCAGGATATTTTGTGGGTATGGCTACTTAAAACAGGGTTTGACAGGATCCAGTCTTCAGTTAAACATCAGTGTGGCTGTATGTTAAGATGCCACATTGCAAGGCAGTAGGTACACTTTCTCATCAGTGTCCTGTTAAAAAACAAAGCAGATAAGACCATTTCCTGCCTAATGTAGCTGAGGAACCTGATTCTGCGGGAAGGTGGCCATTCTGCAGAATAATTCACAGTTCAGTCATTTTTCATTTTTTTTAATTCAAATTCTCTGAGACTAGTGTCATATTCCCAACTTGCCTTACAGCAGAGTGGTACATTGCCCTCCTTTCAGATGCTAGGCCTGCTATCCCTCCTGCCTCCCAGATTTAACCACTCCATCAGCTGCACCCCCAGATTGCATGCTGCATGCAGACTGGGATGAGCTGATGCAAGCAAAACACACACATTTGTTTTGGGCAAATTTCCTCATCCCTTTCGAAAGCTGAAGAAAAAAATTTGATTAAAACAATTTTGTTTGGGGCAGGGAGGAAATAGTTTTTTCCCCTAAATTTCATCTCAATTTTATTTTGATATTTTCAAGACAAACCAATTGAGAATTAAACAAAAATCAGAGCATTTCTCAAAATTACCTTCAATTGAAGGCTGAAACTTGAAATTAAATATTTTATTCCATCCCCATCAAACGTTCTCTATCTCAGAAATGGTCTGGAGCTGGCAGTTCAGATCCAATGCACTCAGGCACACAAACTTCTTTCCTATCACCATCCCTCCTACACTGCCTCACTATAACGTTCCCCTGTGGTTTTGCAGACGAACCTTTGAGCCTGGGGAAGTGACAAAACCAGCATTAACCACCTGCAGGACAGGATTATCTCTTTTTCCTTCACTCAGTGCCATCAGGAGCAGAGACAGCTTCTTTGAAAGAGTGGATTGCTGTTTCTGCTCCCTTCAAGCTACTTTGTCCATGACGACGATGCGGTGCATGTCAGAGTTCATTTCATTTTTTCTGCTTTCTGACTTCGTTTCAAAAGTCCTTTTAGGCCTGTATGCAAGCTAAAAGTAACTTAAAGTCACAACATTTATAAGAGAAAGCATTAAAAATAAAATGCAAAAATCCCTTAGTAGTGTTTGCAACTTGGAGAGAAGAGAAAGACAGTGGTTCCCATCAGTTTGAATGAATGAGCAAGGCACAGACAAACCTCTGTCTGCCATCTCGCTGCTAGAAACCACTATGGTCAGTGAGATAAATGGTGACAGATACTGGAAAGCTTCATGGCTCAGGGAATTTACAGACTACCAAAACCAAATGCCGATGTGCAGACCTGTGATCTCCTTTTTAACAAGCGTGGCTACGGGAGCAGACAAAGAATACTGCAGCCTGCAGTATTTTGGAGAGTTTTTTCCAGTGTGATTTTGTTATTCTTAGTATTAACATAGAAACAGAAAAAGATACACACATCCAAACAGCAACAATTGACCAAGGGTGCTATCTAGCATCCAGATACTGTTAGCAACAGTGGTTTATAAACTGTAAAATTGAAGCTGTATCCAAAGGACAATTCTGAAATTCTAGATACAGGTCTTCAGCAAACTGAAAGACACAGAGATAACTTCAGAAGTAATGAATTTCCCTCAGCAGCAGCAGAAGGTATCTCAGTGTGCAAACAGCATCTTGGTCAGACAGAGCCTGACCCCTGAAAGAAACAACATGCTCAACAACAGAAGAGTGGCTGAAAGTTACATGCAGTGGCTCATACGCAATCCTTTTCTACCAATTCTGTTGCCATTATGCTAAGATTCTGACCCACATTTTTATTTACTGAACAGATGTGTCGTTGCAAAGGAAAATTCTGAAAATTAATAGATTTATATATATGTATTCAGTTTCACAAAAACAATTTATGATGGAAAAAAGAAAAAGAAAAAAATTGGTTTAATTGGCTTTCTTGTTAGAAAATGTAATTTTGGAGCACTGCTGCACAGAGGCATTAATGTGTACTTTAGTGTAGAGTTCACTGTCAGTGTGTAAATAATCTTAGAAAAATCGCTGCTGAGAGAATTTTGGTTTGAAAAATCAGTTTTCATGAAGGTATGAATATAGTGCTGGTTCATATATTAGAGCACAAAAAAACCCTTTTTTTTTTTTTTTTTTAAAGCCGTGAGTTCATGCGTACGAGGCCCATCAGCTAGATCCCTATGTGCAGAGAGACAGGGAAGACCTTTGCCTGATCAACTGACACCAAGCGTCCAAAAGAGAAGTGTCCACAAGCCCTGTGCAAATAGATATAAACAGAACTGTGCCTGTGTGAAGTCACTGATCCACGGCCACCGCAGGGGAAGAAAAGTAGTAAGCGGGATGCAAGACCTGTGTTCTGTACATCAGCCTGCTGCATGGGTTCCGTCCATTCACCGTGTTGTAAATACTGCACGGGCTTCATGAAGCACCAGGTTGCCTAAATAACACAACCGATTAGAATTGTTTCATAGATTATGCATATGCATTCTTTTTAGCCTATAAGGGGTTGAATCGTGTCCTAAAAAGAAAACGTGCCGCCGTTTGTTTGAACTCCCGGACAAGTTCCCAGCCTGTAAGCGCCGTCAGCGCGTCT
>NW_008824676.1:5363243-5437526 GCF_000699105.1 Pygoscelis adeliae
GGGTGGGTGGAGGGAAGGAGCTGAAGCTGCTACAGGCGCTTCCCGAAGCTTGTTTTCCGAAACTAGGTGTTAAAATCTGCTGGTGAACGATTACCCCCGATCACCGGTTGTAAATGCCGTGAGCCGGCTGGTACTGCTTGCTGAATTACGCAGCTTTTAAAATAAGCCAAAGGAATCAGAAAGGCGGTGAGAACGCCCACGGACCAACTCGGACTCTTCGCTAAGAGACTCGCCTCAATCAGGTCTAAAAGTCTCGTGATTTTGGCCCCAGTCCAGCAGTCCACCCCTGTCAGCCTGCTCCTGACGTCATTGTTACTGGTAACAGTTTCCCGTACTCCAGCGGTCCCCGTCCAGAATTTGGCTGCGTGCAGATGCACGGAGACAGGTCCTGCTGGGGGACGCTCACTGCCCCAGCATAAACAGGGAGAAAGGGAAACGGGAACTGTGAGGGTGAGACAACTTGCTGAAGAGTATAGCGTAGGCAATCGCCTGCCAATTTGCCGGCAGAGTTTATCTCATGTCTCAGATTAGTGTTCCTTCGCTAGTGCCAAACAGGTACATCCATATTCATCCGTGAACGAACAGATAAACATAAAATGTGTGCTGCCAGAAATCAAAGAAGATGTGAAACTGTGTTTTCTCTTTCACACAGTTTGCATTTAGCTGACCAAATTCAAAGTCTGTTCTGCGGATGTGTAGGTCTGTGAATCCCGTGTGTTTAACACCTTGCTTTCATAATTTACGATGTATTGAGCTATTCAGTAAATATTATTTACACATACTGAAGCAACCCAAGCTGCAGGAGTGGTTCTTCAGAAGTACCTCTTGGAAGCGGAACTTCCCAGTTCCCAGCCCCAGGGACAGAGGGTGTGCAAAGCATGCTGCCCGCCCCGAAAACATGGCGGTGAAACTAGGAGAGTGGCCTGGGATAGGTCTTGTTCAATAACATGCCTTCAGTGTGCCGACATCTGCTTCGCCCATCACAGGTTGACTGATAGTAAACTTTTTTTGCTCCCAATAGTTCTGCCAAGCCATTCCTGACAATCCCGTACACTGTATAGACTGAATCATATAGGTTGAGTAGCGATACAATAAACAAAACATGATTATTGAATGGGTTTCCATTTAATTTCCAATTTTGTTTCTACAGTAGAGGCTGAATATGCCACAGATCTCTGTAAATTCTTTAATACTTATAAAAATTGTTCAAAGTTCAAGTTCCTGAAGCCGAAGAGTTTCAGCCAAAGTTGTACCCAGCAGCACTCTGGGTATTTATTCTGCCCAAAGAATTTTTCCAGAGATTTCTTTCGTATGGCCCTCATTTTTCCCCTGGACTTTTAAAGTTAATAACAAGCAATTTTTAATAGTTTCAGCTCATGAGTCTTGGTGTATTTATGCAACAACATAAAAGAGCTGCTCAGCATCCAGTTTTGTTAGTGTCTCATAGCTCTAATCTTGACCTAGTTTGTGAATGTTTCATTTATCGGCAGCGGGCTACGCAAACAGCCTCATCTCGGAGGAATTCCAAACACAGGCTTAGTCCAAGAGGGCACAGCTTCTCCAGGGCATCCCCACCTCGCCATTTTTGTTTTTCTCAGCTACTCCCTCCCTCCTAAAAGGTCTTTCAAGCTTCATTTTTGCTTGACAGTATTTCTATTTTTCTTTCATTGAGAAACATTGCCAACAACATATACTTACAATTAGTTTCTCCTTTCTCCTACGAACTGTGACTACAAATCATGCACGCAAATCTTGCAGTATTATTGGGAAGTGTCCATGATGGTATGACTCATTTCTCAGCTGAGATTGCTAATGCTTTGGAAGCTGAGGCTTTGCATTTTTCTATCTTTCAATAAAAATAATCTAGGAAAAGAGACAGGAAGGAGGAGCAACAGAAACGCTGAAAGTAAGTTGAGCACATATTGCTAGCTTCATCAAGATCCACACATAACAATGTAAATTTGTTACACTGGGCTTCTCGGTGCTTTATGGCACTTCTAAGGTAGAGAACAGAGAGAAGTAGGAAATGCTTAATGTCAACATCTGAGAATGCCCTTCAGCCAAAAGACCAAAAAAACCAACAAACCGCAGCCAAAGAAAAAACCCACGTAGAGCTGCACAAGAGTTTTCCCCCATTTAGTTCTAAAACATAACATGACCTTTCATAGTTGCATATAGAAAGAAACTAGCCATTTATACCCCCTACCTCCTGCTATACCTTTACAAGAAGCTCAGGTAGGTGGGCTCCCAGCAAATTCTGAAACTACTTAGGCAGAAGGTGTCTGCTTTCAAGATAGTCTGTTTGCAATACCAGAGTAATGCTGTACCAAATAGCCTGAGAAAACCAACATCAAATGAAAGCAAATAGAGACTTCTGCTGCAGGAGAAGTTTTTTCAAGAACAAAAATAACAGGTTTTAAAGGAAGCAAATTGACCCAGGAGAGGTGAAATACTCCTCCCTGGAGCATGGCACAGGCATCCCCAAGGGAGCTACAAAGCCCGCGGACTCCCTGGGGAGGCTCGGGTCACCACCCTGAGACCCCAGGTCAGGCTAGACCCTGGTAGCACCCCAGAGCTGCTTCAGCTCTGAAAAGCCTCCAGCAAGATACTACAGCTGCTACAAATTCCTGCAAGAAAAAGGAACCGTGGCATGAAATGGGCAGAGCTTGGGGGCGAGAGTGGAAAAAAGAAGACAACTCCTAACCTCTCTAACCTCTCTAACCATCTCCCTAACCAGCCATGGCTATTTTGACTCTTGGCTCACCACACGGTCTCAGAGCAGGTGCTGCCTCCCTCTGCCCACAACATATTTACAGATTGAATTCACTTCATTATTTTCTCGTCATGTGCCCAAGGTCCACCTTCTGCCCAGCTCTTTGTCTCTGCCTCTCCCCCAGCTGTTACCTTCTCAACATCTCATCAGCATACACTTTCAATTCCCTTTGAGACTATTTATAAAGTTGTAAAGGAACATAAATTCACATTTTTTTCCTCAAAATATATTAGAGTTTTGACTACTTCGCAGCATACTAAAACTAGACTCATACAAAGAGGCTTTGAAAAGGTCAAATTCTGTGAATATCCAGTTTCTAACTACATTATATTCAGCTGCGCTTACACTCTTTTTGTGTTCATTTTGTCAGGCTATACTAACAAATGAGTTTGCTGATATTATTTATAGGATAGTAAATCTTATGTGCAACAGTATAAAGTTCATACTAATGAGCAGAAATCCATCACTGATCTGTATGTTCAGTCAAAACAAAAATAAATATCTGAGACTCTGAATACCAAATTCTTAATAAGTACTGAAGATACACAATTTGAGGATTAAATTATTCATAAAATTTCCACTGACTTCAAATAATAAGTATATTTGACAAATTTGTAACTCATTTGTGGTTAATTTGTAAATGGGAAAAGGTAAAAGCTGCCATATATGTGATTCTTGCAATTTATTTCAAATAATAACCTCCTAATTTTAATCAATTTACACTCTTGAAAGTTTCCTAATGAAGCCCAGTTTGATTAGTTTCAAGAAGATTTTATCACATTCCAAACTGATTTACACTGATATGATTTCCCTGCAGTCGGTGGAGCTAAACTGATTTATTTCTGATGAAGATCTAGCCTGCAACAAGGTACTAAAATCCAAGAGGTGGGTTGCACAGAAAGTGCTCACAGCTGGAGGTGCCTGCGGTGGCGTCCCTGGGGCAGGGGAGCACTGGCTGGTAGAGAGGTCATGCAATTATTTCCATCACACCTTGGGTCGCTGCTCCTCTGCACATCCAGTGAAAGGAGGGGTTGTTGGGTATAATCCCGACATAGCATGGAGGTGACACGGTAGAATTCGTTGCACCCATCTCTCATTTTATTTTGAGCATCTGAGGGTCACAGAATGTGGATTTCTCCACACTCCATCCCTTCAGAACAGTGAGATCTTGAACTTTGCAGTGAAGATGTCACTCCTGTAATACATCCAACATGTGCTAACATGTAATTTCATCTTAACAGGCACTCAATGAGGGAAGCTTTATTTTCATGTAAACCTTTTTACAAAATCTTTGTAATCTCAGCCAATTAATGGAATTGGAAAGAGAGAGGAAAAAGTGAAGAACAGAAAGCAAAACCAGAAAGAAAAATGAAGAAATGAAATCCAGGAGGAAAATAACAGAGGAAAAGGAGACAATTAATAAATATAATTAAGTATGACTTGAAGATGTTAATGAATATAGTGGTACTGTGGTCATCAGCGGAAGGCTACAGCATTCAATAAAGATTGTCAGCTTTTGTGATTAAAGTCTCCTAGAAAAGAGTTTGTCATTAGATGTCTGCCCTTGTTCTGCCCTTACATCATCTCCTTTCTTATCCTCACAGCCCTCAGCCATGCTGCCATTCAGTTCCCTGGAGGTTTTGTCCCCTGTCCTCTTCTCTTCTGCTCCCTCCCAGCCACATTTCTGCTTCTTCTACCATCCCTATAGCTTGTGCATAGGTACAGCTTGCCCAGCCAGGCCTCCTGCACCCAAAAGCAGGAGTGAGCTTGCCTCTCTGCTACTCGCAGGTGTTACTAAAGAGAGCAGAAGGACGGCTCTAACACCCTCCCCACTTCCCCACTTCTGCATGAACAGACCTCCAAAGGAGAGGGAATGAATTTCTTCCGTCTCCCGCAGTTATCCCTGTTGGCTGCAACCCTTTCAGAGGCAAACGTGGGGAAAGCAGTCAGGTACACAGCGCTTCCCACCACACCATGCTGGGAAATGATGTGCATCCCTTGGGTGCATACCCAGGAGCCACTGCAGCCTGTCATGCATGCTCTTTGTCTTGGAATCTATGATTAATAGTAATTTGTGCTGTAAGCAATCTCGAGAGATTGAAACCTCTTTTTAATCACATGCTATGTCCCTTCACCCTCAATCTAAATACACAAAATAAGGAGGGGGCCAGGAGGCACCGACAGCTGCGGTGGTTTGTGCAGCACAGGTCAGTGGTGGTGGCAGTAGCAGAATGCAGTTCTCCTGCCCTCCTCTGTCTATTTACTGAGATTGTCCCCCAATAAAGCGAATAATTTATAGCTCTGCATATTGCTAAGCCATTACAGCTCTGGGCTTTTACTCTGAATCATAAAAGTACCTCAGAGGGTTGAATCGATTCTATTAAATGACATATCATCAGATGTCTTTTGTGCCAACACTCTCTTCTCCCCTGCTCTCAGTCCCAGACCCCTGCCAATGACTCACTTATTTCTGAAGTAAGGGAGAGAAAAAGAATGAGAAGGGAATAGTAACATTGCTTCTTTAGATCCCAATTACTAATGCAGACCTTGAATTTGTCTTATGGATGAGGTTTGGCTTCTAGCAAAGTTAGTGAGTACTGCTGCTCTACGTCAATGTGGGGGAAATCAGATTGACTGCACAGATCAATGGCTCAGACACAAAAGCCTTCTGCATGCAGGCTGAACAAAGATCTGTTAAAACGAGTGTTCAGAGAGCTGAAATTCTCAGAACAAGCTAGTATTTAAACCAGACCCTCGGTGTGAATAAATCTCAGTATCTTCTGCTGGAACTGACAGAAAAGATCTAGTGGATTTCCTAGAAAAATGACAGTCTGCTATTCGGGAGCGGCCAGAGAATGAGGATGTTTCCTGTATTGATTGATGCTGTGAAATACTCACCCACAACCAACTCAAGGGTACTTCTTCCAAGAACACAATGCTTGTGACTTTAGTGGAAATGAGAGATAAGGAGAAGATCCTTCAGGCAGCCTGGAAAGAGAGAAGCATTGAATTCCAAGGGCAAGTGATAACAATTTCTCCAGACTTCAGCCAAAAGATACAAGAAAGAAGGAATTGGTAGAACTTTAAAAAGCCTTTGTAGATTTTAAATCCAAGGCTGTCATCTCTTCTGAAACTGGGAGTTCTACATGAAAATAAAGATTACCTCCTCTGGGATGCAGAGTGAGGGAAACAGTTTTTAACAGATATCACCCTCGTTGTTGCCCCGGGCCATTCAGATGGATTAATTCCTTGCGTTTTGCTGGCAGAGCCCAGGTAGCAAGTCCCGGCGATGTACGCTCTGTGCAGAGGGACCCGTGGGAGTTACAAGCAGGCCACCAAGTCTACTCCATCACGGGGACTGAGACAGATGGTATATCTGCCAAAGCTGGTGGAGCTGAACATCTGGTAAATGTGTTGATTTAAAGCAGCTCTCAAGCAGCGTCCGCTGCTGTGGCTGAGACGAGCACAGTTCAGAGCTGCTTCCCCGGCTGGAGCCCATGGGGGAGCCGGGGTGGTATTGCCACAGCCTCTTCTTGGAAGCGAGTACCAAATGTTTTGGAAGATGAAGAAAAGCAGCCTCCCTTCTGGGCAACCTGTCAGGGATTGCTGATATCGGGAAGGGAGTCAGCGCCATGGAAGGTTACTGCTACCACTATTTCACAATGATATTTAGATTCCTCTAGGAAGGCTCTGGTCAGGCTTTTATTTTATTTCTTGGCTTTGTCAGTATCTTCTGTCTCTCCCTCTCTCTTTTGAATAAACAGTGTCTGGTTTAAATATAACTATAGTTTAGCTTCTGACTATTCATAGCCAGAGATGAGTAACAATTTCCCCGGGTACAAAGAGCACACAGGGAGAGTTTACCAGCCCAAAGCTGAGACTACAGCTTTTGTGGCTGCACCCCAGCTAGCTTTAGACTGGCAGTGTGGAGGGCTGGGCATGTTGTTTTCTGTTTTTATTTGGAGTCTGAGACAGCTTTTGTCTCCATTTGTCTATACTTGTGTTGGTACGGAGTGATAGCACACTGCTTAAGGGCCACATAAATATAACCTTAATCATACCAAGTCATTGGAAGAAGACTGGTGGGAGGGGACTGAGGAAAAGATTACAGGCTTGCAAAAACTACTGCAGTTTTTTAATCTGCATGGACACCGCAGAAAAGGCCATGAGCCTGCTATTAAATACTGCTGTTGTGCCCAAGAAAGAGAGTGCCCATGAGCTATGAGGCCGTATTAGCCCAAATACCAAAGCCATTCCCACAAATGCAATGGGAGGTGGCCCCTCAAATCCATAGATACTTTTGAAAAGTACACCACACCACTCTGGAGATGTAATTATTTGTAAGAAGAATTAATTTCAGTAGAAAACAAATATTTCTTGTGTGTGTCAAGCCCACGATGCTAGAAAATTACTGCTGACAATGCTGTCAGGAAAACTATCCCAGTATGCCTCACGTGAAAGGCTAAGCGAGACAGCATGCTTGGTGGTCAGATACTGAGGATACTGGAGAATCAATTTATAACTGTAAACCTTGTCAGTTTTTACAGCTGAAATCCCTGCGAAGTGGCCATCCTGCCAACAGCAGTGAGATCACTCTGCTTCTGCCAGCCCTTTCTTGGACAAAAACTTTGCAAATGAGGCCAGAGTTTGCCTATGTCTTTTAGTCATACAGCCTCCTCCACCATACAGGTCCCTTCAGTCCTGTGACTTTTGGTTTACCTAAAGAATTAACGCTTGATATAGTAAGGCCTGGTTTACACCTTAAGAACTGAGGAAATTTCTGCTCGTTGATAAAATTTGACATGTTTTATCTGTGCCCTGCCAACAGAGTACTAATGGGAATCCAAATGTTTTTAGAACTTTTTAACTGCCACACAAACCGTCAGGAGAGATACTCTATCTTTAAATCAGAAAATAGCTTCTTTCTTGCTATCTTATCAAACAGCACCACATAGTCCTACAAAATGTATCCCGGCTGAACTACTAATGGGGAGATGTTTACATACTAGACGGGAAGCTATGAGACCTGATTTGGGTAATCACAGGAAATGAGGGAAGCAAAGTGTGGTGGAGAAGGAATTCCAGACCTGGTCTGAAGAGGAAAGAAATTTGGATATGAAGGCTCCTCTTAAAAGCACCAGGAGCACAGATAACAAGGCTTGATGAATATGGGTGGAAGAGATGTTGTGACCGGTGACAAAGTGATTATTTCACTGGTACATAGAAGATCATGAGAAAGTTGTTAATATTCATTTTATTTGTCAGTTTGCCATTTCCCCATCATTTATGTTAAACAAAATATTTAACAGTTTATGTAAGTGCAGACAAAGAAAAGCTAAGGATCTGTGAATTAATGGAAGCGCAACATGCTCTGTATATATTTATATACAATACAGTAATTTACCCTGAAACAGACCAATGGGAAAAGTCAACAGTTTTTGTTCAAAAATAAAAGAAATCTGAAAGTTTTGGAGATATTTATGCTTCTAACAATCCAAGAATGTTGGCATATAGAATATAATTACATATGTATTTATAATTTTCCCATTACTCTTTAAAAGATGCAGTTGATTCTTACTTTGAGAAAGAAATAACAGTATTAATAATAGCCAAAAGCATGTCTCTGATCCTCAGCCCTTGATGTTTTAGTGATCCCATAGAAGAAGAAAGGCACTGCTCTGCCCCATAAAGTGCACTGGCTGCACTAGGCTGATGGAACTTTACCCCTCTCACCCCCTTTTGCTTCTGTGTTTTTCTCATTTCAGCTGTCAGGTACTCGTCCTCTCTCTCATCCTCCATGTCTTGCTTTGGTCGTGACATGGTGGATTCCCACCTCCGTCCACCCCATGAGTGCCAGCCGTTGCTGCCTCCTTTTACCTTTTGCCAGAAGCATCTTCCTTCTTTCTCCTACACTGTCCCCAGACTTAGGAGGTGTCTGAGAGAATGGTCTCCTTCACCTCCATCCTTAAAACTCCTTTGCCTTTGTGTCTACAGGACAATCTGACACTGTTGAGATGACTGGTACATGGATAACTTTGTCCATCACCTGCAATAATTGTCATCTTCTTTCAAGCATGTTTATAACTTTCACACTAATAGCACTTGTGGGCTTCACTCCTATTAATTCTTTTGCATTCTTGCAGCTCCTGGGACAAGCCTCTGACCAGAGCCGGGAGGCACTACCTCAGCAGTCTATATATTGCAGCAGAAGTATGTGGTCTTTTTATGTAAGAAAGCCCATCCTGATCTGAAAGTTTAAATATAGAAAAGACAGAGTGTTTTATCCTTGCCTTACAGAATATCCACTTGGATTTAGGAGCCAGCTCAGAGAGCCTTGTTCACTCGCTGAGTTCAGCATGGTGGTAATGTGCTTAGTTACAGTCTGCTCTTGAAAAATTGATTCCACTTTCAGAAATATTACAGATTCTAGGGGCATTCACCGCTGTAAATATAAGGAATATTGCAAAAACCTGGGAACCGCAATGATCTTAACATCCTTTCCAACCTAAATATTTCTATGATTCTATGAAATCATGAAAACCATGGTCAGCTTTATAAATGTGCTCATCAAGTGTTCTAGTTCATTTGAAGGGAAGGAGCACAAGCCCTAGGTATCTGCAGGCTCATTTCATCCAGATTGCTCTAGTCCAGGAATATCTCAGAAGAAGAAATTTTCTTACAAGTTTTTGTATACTTGTTTACAAACCTGTTGGAAACAATGTTAAAAAACAACCTTTCTCAGCAGCTCAGCCTTTTCTGTTTTGTTTTTAAGTACAACTGGCATTCACATAATGCTCTTCCTCCTTCTCCCGAGTTGATGGAGCGTGTCCAGAGAAGGGCAACGAACCTGGTGAAGGGTCTGGAGAACAAGTCTTCTGAGGAGCGGCTGAGGGAACTGGGACTGTTTAGCCTGGAGAAAAGGAGGCTCAGGGGAGACCTCATGGCTCTCTACAACTACCTGGGTGTTGGTCTCTTTTCCCAAGTAACAAGCGATAGGACAAGAGGAAATGGCCTCAAGTTGTGCCGGGGGAGGTTTAGATTGGACATGAGGAAAAATTTCTTTACTGAAAGAGTGGTTAAACATTGGAACAGGCTGCCCAGGGAAGTGGTTGAGTCACCATCCCTGGAAGTATTTAAAAGATGTGTAGATGTGGCACTTAGGGACATGATTTAGTGGGCATGGTGGTGTTGGGTTGACAGTTGGACTCGATGATCTTAGAGGTCTTTTCCAACCTTAATGATTCTATGATTCTATGATTGTATGATTGTGGCCAGCACCAAAGATGCATCCAGAACTTCACACCTGAGAGAGACTCTGAGCCACGTAGCCATCAAGGCATCATGTGCTCTAAGACCCCTTCATCCAGGACCATAAAATGGAAGGGTAACAACCTTGTGTGTCCCTTGATAAACAAGCCTTTGTAGGAATCTACATGGGAGTCAGGAGGTGTGGGCCAGCACTTTTGGGTCTAGCTGAGCTAGCACCAGGCCTGAGCAGCTGAGGGGAGAGTGCCTCTTTCCTGTGCACAGTTCTGCTGAAGTCTGTGCTGCTGTTTCTTCCCACGTGGCTAGCTAAAGGACACTGGCTGAGAGGTGTGTGCTGCATACTGTGAAAAGATTTTTAAAATCCCATCCATTTTTCTACCCAAACTATAGGAAGCATAGAGGAGAAGAACAAGAATGAGAGGAAAAGGAAGGAATCCCTCCCTTCAACTTTAAACAGTCTTTTTAAAGACTGTTTTTAGTTTGTATGATAAGTTTGGATTCAATATTGGGGTTTTTTATTTGCCTGATTTTTGTTACTTTGTTGCTGTCCATTGCCAGGTCCGTTGTGGGAGCATTCCATGACCATCGCAACCTGCGTCAGGCTGGTTATTTCTATGGGAGGGGAATGTGGCAGGTCCAAGTGGTAGCGACAGAACCCAGGAGCTTCTCAAACCATGGTACCTGCTGCTGTGAGCAGGCAGCACTTTACTCTGATCTTGCCTTTTGTGGTAAAAATTCAGACCGATATATGCATATGCAGTGACAACAACAACAGAAAGCAATTAACAGGAACCCAGTTGGACTTACAAGCCACTCTTCCCCGCGACACAGCCTAGTTAAACATGTCCCTAAATATAATTTGCTACTAAAGAGAAGACAGGAGAAAAATACATGGCATATGTTAGTCATATCGCTTAGTGTACTCCTTAAAGATTCTCATAAGCAGTGGTGAGGAGGGCAGTATAAGGACATGAATAGAATAGAGTAGAAAAGAATAGAAGCAAAGTGACTCGTGAAGTGAAGAAAACCGATCAGTGGCCATAAAATGAAATATCGCAATTTCTATATCATGGCATGCCATAAAATGAAGAGACGTAAAACCTCAGAGAAAGAAATCGTCTGTTTTTTTTTTTTTTTTTAATTTAAAATACCAGTTTTTAAAAGGTTCTGTTAATCTTTTTGCGGACGCTAGATGGGGATCTTGAGTCAGCCATGCAAGGGACTCCTTTATTCTGCTTTTTCTTTATTTTAATCTGTTTTATCATGGACAGAGTACATGCAATGCAAGTTTACTCTTCAGGCATTTATATTTTTACTAAGGTTTTTTTGGGGGGGAAGGGTAATCTACGGTAAATAAATATTTACTTTTAAACACAGAAGTTTAATTAAGGTTACACTGCATCTTTCAAAAGAGAAGGGAATGCATCTGGAACTGTGGAGCACATGCTCTTCTTCGTCTTAATTATTTGTTTGATTCCAATGGCACATCGCAATTGTTTTCTCACTTTTCAGTGCAGGATGCGGTTTACAGTGACAATTGCCTTACCGCCATGTAGCACAGATTATGACAAGGGGAAAGACGGCAGAGTCGCTCACTTGCAGCAGTACTAATGACCCAAGCATTGTTATTTCCATAAATGGGATCTTTGTGTGCTAACTAAACCTGAGCAATACAACTGTGGAAGCCGCTTTCCTTCAATCTTCCCCAAATCTCTGTATGACTTGTACACACGATAATAAATTAATCTCTCTTGTTAACATGTTGTTGTTTGTTTAGTAAGTACCTCTTTCTTTCATGCAATGTCAAGCTCAGCCATAAAATGTGAATCATATTTTGAGCCATTGTCTTAAATAGTTCCTTTCTTGATGGATTTTTTCTTCTCCTTCAGTAAACTGGGCTTCTGCAAATTGCTTTGCGGAGTAGCACATAAGGCACTGACCTCAAGCCTTTAGACACTGCTGCAAATTGGTCTTGACTAAAATGAGCCACACTAGTGGACACACTAGTCCACATCATATAACATGCAGTTTGGGATTATTGCCAGTCTCTGCCCAGAAGGTACCCAGAAATGAATTAGTGAAAGGACTGAATGACTTCTTGCTGCTTCTCCAGAGGCAGGGTATATCCAAGGTGAGATGGGATCATTCCTCGGGCAGCAGAAAGGAGAGACAGTAAAAAAAATAACCCTGTAGTGGGCCTGTTGTTCTCAGTGTCTGATGCCATTAATGTTGGAACACTCTGTACTGAAGCATGCTGGTGGTTGAATAATTCGTGCTGCAGAGAAACAAGCTGAACACGGAATCAGTTCTTTTAAAAGGATCAATTTTTAGAATGTATTATAAATAAACAATTGTTTCTCGATATGGGGAATGATTTTATTTGATGGCACACAGTGCTGCTTCTGCAGAGCAGATTGCTCTGTCAGAGCAAAGGGAAAAAATAATATATTATAGACATGAGATGCATGAAAAATGTCATTAAATAAGTCTTTACCAGCCTTGAAATGGGGATGGTTTGCATAATTGATTAATCATAAGGGGACATTTTTGGTCACAGACATTATCATTAGTAGAGCTCCAAAGTTAAATAATCTTTATACTAATAAAAAATGCCATTTTCCCCTCAGATCTTTCCAAGATCTCTTCTTTCTTTTAGTCTCTCTGACTTTTACAGGCCTTAATAATTGAACGATATTTAACTAGAAGTGTGGGTGATGAAACCATTGTGAGCAAATTTATCCCCACGGCGCTCTGCAAGAGCGGCAGCACGCTCGGGCCCAATCCTGCGAGCTCGGCCGTGGTGCTCCACCTGCCTGCACCAGCGGTTTAGATCTGGGCTTTTCTCTCCAAACTCTGTGCAATGGGAACTTCCTGGATTTCCTTCTTGTAAAAGAAAAATATAAACGTGCCAAGCAGCATCTCTGTGCACCCTTTTTTATTCCGGTGTTAAAAGGCAACTCTCCTGACTGTTCCGAAAATTATTCTGACAGATGATTTCACCTCCTTGTGAAACTGTGGGCATGACAAACACATACACACGCTTTGTGAGACAGTTCGTGGTCCTGTAGGATGAATGTCGCTGCATCTAATTCAGAGATATAATAATAAGGGTTTTTTTATTGCCAAGGATTTAATTAAGGGAAACAGCTTTAGATACACAGTTCTCAGAAGGATTTGCTTTAGCCTGCTTTCTTTAAGGCTGTTTTATATTGAATAAAACAGGGATTGCCTGGAGCAGGAGTGGGTTAACCAAGGCTTGCCATACCTGATTTCATTCATGAAATAAATGGAGTATGGTCCTAGCCTGTTCCCACACAACGAAGTGGCCATCTTCTCTACCTCTCATTTACTGTAAATCCTTCAGGAGGTACAAACTGTTGGGAATCATGTCCATGACAAAAGGAGGAATGTAGATGTTTGACATTGTACAAAAGAGGATATTTGGTATTTTGCTGTGGCCAGTTTAATTTGGTTTATTTAACTGGGAAATGATCCTTAAGTTGAGACATATAGTACCTTCTTATCACAAATGTCCTTCTCAGGAGATCTCTAATCAAGTGTTGCAGTACACTGCAGACAGGAAAATGTGGTCAAAAGTTCATTTATTACTCCAATTTTTTAATGTGAAAATAGGGAAGTATTCATATACCTTAGTAACATATTGTAATGGCTTCCAAACATGAGCATAAAGTTGGGGTAAAATTAATTCCAGTCCATAAAACTTTCTGATTTGTGTTTGTGTATTTATATACAGAACATAATATATATGCAAACACAAGCTCACTATTCACACTAACTTATATATGTACTGAACATAATTACACAGAATTGAATAGTGATACATATGGGAAATACATTGTGTAAATATTTAAAGGACAATGCAACAAACTTATTTAAGAGAGAATTTCAATGCATTTAGATATAAATTGTTGTAAAAATCAAGATTTCCTTCATGAGTAATAGTGGTCATATTTGTAACTACTGCAATGTGAGGAACTGTTTGCTAAATCTGTAGTTCTAGTTAGCCAATTTCAAAGCTGCATCTGAGTGTTTTGAAGCAAACCAGATTTTCAGTTTCTTACCAGTTGTTTTTAGTAGAGTGGAACTGGAGCAATGCAGAGATTTACATCTTTTGAGATCCCATTTGGCAAATTTATATATGCCTTTGGCTGTGAAGAACACAAATGGTGATTACTGAATACCATAACTAGTACTTAAAAAGTCCTGACCATTCTCCTCCAAATTTGCTTCTGTTCTATCTATATTTTATTAGTTCAATTTCTCAGTCTGATATATATATATAAATTTCTTGAGATTTATTTCATTATCTTGTAGGTATGTAAAGCAAGTATATTTTAATCCTGTATATGTCTTAAAAGATCTGTTCTATAAGCAGGGATTTGCAACTTAGGCAAAAATTTTTTTGTATGCTTTTTTATCAAGCTTTAATGATGGCTGTATTGAAGTTCATCTCTTCCTGCCTGTTTTGGTACTCTGTTTTTCTGTATCAGCCTGCATTGGCTGTCCACTATTATCAAATATTTGTATGAACAGGAACACATTACAGTGCTGCAATATGCTCAACCAGTGTGACATATATTTATTTTGCATTTTGCATCTGAAGTTTTGTGGTAATTTAGTCTCTCAACCCACAGCTGTGATTTACTAACATGGTATGACTGCATTAGAGGTGCAGAGACACCGCTCCCTTCTGAATCCACCTGCCAGTATGTTTTAATAACAATCCTAACAGCTCATTGAATGCTGTGATTATTTTTTTCTTCCAAAGAAGTTGTTCAACAGATATATCCTTTCTTCCACTTCATCTTTTCTTTGTGTGCTCCAGTTCAAGAAAGCTTCCCACCTTCTGTATTTAGGCAAGTTTTGAAAAGCTTACTTTAATTTTGACAGACTCAAGCATTTTTCTGAATTTGGTGTGAATATTCCCAGGAATTGAATAATTATTTAATATTTATATTATGAATGCATGACGACAGGCATACTATCATGACATTTAAAATAATCAAATATTTACAAACACAGTAGTCATTTTTGTCCAGCCCTGGAAGAAACCAGAGTTCAACTGGTGTAAGGGGGAATACTTTCTCTTAAAAGTATGAGGTTATCATGGTCTCAACCCATGTAGAGTACTAAAAATCCATTGGATAAGCAATGACTTTCAATCACAAAAAAAACAGGTTGCCTTCAGACTAGTGACCTAGATAAGATGGGATCTGTATTCCATTATCACTCCCTAAACTACCTAGTCATGCATGGCACTTTATCACCTTTCATATCCCAGTGTGTTATAATATGCTGCTAGATCATATAGCACTGGATACTGCAGCCTAACGTGTTATTCCTGTATTTATTATGCTTTATATTTACTATGCCTTTGTGAAAGAGATGTCTAGCCTACTGGTCTTGTTGCAAACTGTAAGAAAAATAAAAAAATAACTTTTCCTGTGACAGTACAATTAAACCTCCAAGAGAATGAAATTTCTCTCCTTGACACGTAGAGTTCTGTATAGCCAGACAGGACTGATTCCCATCTACCTCGTCATGCACATTCTCCTAATGCGTATTAAATGTACATTGATTCAGTCAGCTACTAATTCAGGAGCCTGAGTGATTTGTCCAGGGAGGGAACAGAATATCTCTACCTGGAAAGACCGGTGTTGTCCACAACCTACTAGGTTAACCTATTCATAGAAAGCCCACGTTATTTCTGGCACAATTCTGTTCAATATAGATACTTTTCACGGAAAATCTGTTTCCAGTATTGTGCATATGCCACTATCCCCTCTCTTGTCATAGTTGAATGCTGACATAAATCTTTTTCTAATAAAATGAACTATTCAAATTATTTCTTTACTGAATGATGTCTGAAACAGATGTATTTTAATCTGCTGGGCATAGAAAATGAAATTTACATGTCAGTGAGGTCTTTCTGGTTAATAAATGTTTTAAAAGAGAGAAAGCAGGAAGCTAAATATATGTAAAATGGCACTGCTTTGCATAGGGTGCTTTTAGCAGAAAATACAATATTCTAATACTAAATTATATCTTATTTATGAGACAAAAAGTACGCATATTTTGTCATAACAAATATCATCCCTGTAGGGGTATCATATAAAACGCTGGAAAGAATTCTGATTTCACCAGCAATACTTTCCTTGTGCTACTCCCAGTAATATTTCTTTCTTTTTTCCATGTGGGAACAGCATCTGCACAAAGCATTTTGTTTATTATCTCTCTCTGTGTGTAATTTTGAACTCATTATGTTTTCCTATTATTTTAGCTGTTTACATAGCACCAATTTTAGTACATTACTGCAGCTTCTTACTCTGATAGAGCTGGATCCAAAGCCTACTGAAATCAGTGGAGGGACCCCATTAGCTGAAGTTGACTTGCCATTGGGAATGGAAGTTAAGACAATGAAGAGTTGGCTTCAGTGTCCCCTGGAGATTCAGATGGGTTTCCAAGTAATCACAAACACTTCTAAAAATAGCTGGATATGTTGTTGAAATTTTAAGTTCCTCATCACAATAGTGATACTCATTTTGTAGCATTATTTGGTAGGCAGGCAAAGAACATACCTATTAAAAATGAAGCTTTAAACCCGATTTATTTTACTGTCTGAACTGTTGCCAAATTTGATAAAGGTGCAACAGCAGAGTTAGCCTAAATTGCCAGTATGGAAAGCCCACAGACAGCCCTGCAAAAGGAACGCTGCCTGGCTGGGCTCTGCCACACGCCGACATCTTCAACCAGGTCCTTCTCCCAGCCCCTTCCTCCCTCTCTTCTCTCCCTCCCTGGTCCCTGCTGCTCTCTTCCTCGTCCTCATCCTCGTCCTCGTCCTCGTCCTCGTCCTCGTCCTTGTCCTCCTCGTCCTCGTCCTCGTCCTCCTCCTCCTCCTCCTCCTCCTCATAATAATAATAATAATAATAATAATAATAATAATATTAAATAATAATATAAAATAATGTCCCCATGCTCAATACCTAAGGGATTCATCCCCAGGAAATAAAGTGGTAGCTGAGGTGACACGTACTGTACCTCAAGCAGGACAATGCTGTGAGAGAGTCTCTCTTCATCAGAGTCAATTGTCGGACAGTGCAGGAATTTTCTCCTGAGCACACCTCTTCTCCCGTAAAAAATGGGACTTAAACACCACAGTAAAAAGAGAAATGAAGAGCTCAGTTGTTATCTCATCCTGATTAAAAAGTGCTTCAGTCTGTGTAAGTTTTCAGCCAGAGAAACTCAGCAATGATGTCCAGGTTCATTTTTTAACAATTAGCAACTCTGAGCCTCAGACTGACAGATTACCACAGTTTGGCAGTATCACCAATAGACAGGGAGTTGTGAAATTGTAAGACATTATTGTATTGTTGGTAGCCTGAGTAAATCTAAATCTTTTCAAGCTTTGCTTCAGTGGGTTAATTCCAGGACCTGAATTACAAGTGCAATTTGAATTACATTGCAAAGACTGAACTTACTTCACTTTAGCAAAGTCCTTTTTCTTAAGATTTATGAATTCCAGTTATTTTGAAATCCTGAAATGTTGAAATCTTTTGATACCTTTCTTATTTCCAAGGAAAGACGGGTAAAGGTTTTCATTGACTTTCCCTGCCAGCATCTCTTTATTTAAGTGAGTGTGTTTCGTTAACTCTACCTTTATTTTGTGGTATCTCAGCTGCTGCTACACACTGTGTACATCCACAGGGTTTTTTTATTCTCCCAGCCCTAAACCTGAGATATTACAATAGCAGAGGGAAAAAACCTTGACAGAATCAGAAAATAATAAAAAGAATATGAATCAAATAAATGTTTTGTGTATATTTAGGGCAATTGAAGACACCTGCAAAATACAAGGATAATTTCAGTTTGTCTCTACATATTTTGTCTGGGATTTTTAAAACACTCAACTGACTCTAACTAATTAAGTCTCAAAGCTTGATGCTGAGCTATATGAGGCAGGGCAGAGGACATCACCCATCTTGTAGGGGAATGAAGCGAGATGCGGTTACATGATTTGCTGGGTGCAAGAGATTATTAAATATTGGATTTGTGAATACAGATACATATTCCAGTTACAGTTTAGCCATTAGGATTGATTTTTTACCAAATAACAACAGCAGTCACAATAGAGAAAAAAGATTCTGCAGTGAAGTGTCTTGTACAATAATTTGTTTCATCAGTAGCTTGTTGTTAAAAGAAACCTGTATCTGACAATCACCCATACAAAATTTTACTTAGAGTAACTGAGCTATTATTGAGTACTGGCTTGAAACTATAGTTTTTCAGGTTATCGAGGTATTTATTATACATTCTCCAGAATAGGAATGCTGACTGAGTAATTGTTGCGGAAGGCAAAAAATACAGGTTAATATTAGCAGTTCAAAAGCTCAAGAATTTTTTTAAGAGCAACAGCTAAATGGGGCTGTGGCCCTACAGTTGTTTGCAGTAATCAAGGACTTTTCAATAGACAAGTCTTTATTCAGTTTCTCACAACTGTATGGAACTGAATAATCAGACTGGAAATTGGGTACATACTTTTCAGGTTTCAGCTTGGTTTCTGAGGGCTTCAGTTTTCTCCAGTGTAGCACCAGGATTTTTTAAATCTCATCAGAGAAATTCTATCCGTGGAAAGTAACACTATGCTGTGATGCATATTTCTGCATCCTTGCATTTCTCATGTTAATAAACCAAAAAGAATGAAAGACGTACAAGTTCTGTTGCTACAAATGTTTAGTCTTCCACACCTACCAATTGCAATTTTTTCTTCCCAAAGTGTATTTGTGTTTTCCTTAATCCAGCCTTAATAGACTGAAGTGATGAAGCTTCCTACGCTTCCCTTCAGAGAGCATTGTGAAGTATAATACACACCACTGTTCAATATTTTTCATTACATTCTGGTTGTGTTTAGCTTTTTATGTGAATTCTATAAATCTGATATACAATCTCTTATTTGTAAGAACCCCTCATTATGCTGGAAAAATATATGCTATTAATATTTCCATCCAGTTATGCTAGCCTCCCTTAATTATTCTTACTGACATATATTTCCCATGATTTTAGAACAATTTAATGCTAGGAAAATGTGTCTGCAAAACAAAATTTTGATCAAAATATCTGAGGAGAATATTTTTACCTTATTCTGTCTGGAGATGAATTTAAGATTTGGCTCAAGTCAAATTATGGGTGCAGATAACTTATGTGAATTTGCAGGTTGTGTGCCCCTGTGGTATTGGGTCTGTTTTTCTGTGCTATTCTCTTCAGGTTCTCAGATTTCTCTTACAGTAAATTCCTGGGCATTTTGGGATATAATACAAATAGGGGTAGTAATAGAGGAAAGCAAGACTCAAATTCACTAAAATTTGATTTATGTTGTTCAGAATCCATAATGTTTCAATATCTATAACTCTATGTGCACTGTGTTCCTTATTTATTTGCAAATTCACTTAGTCTTCTGCTCCCTTCTCGTTATATGACGTGCCTTAAATCTCTCAGGGTAGTGCACTACAGCCAGTGATGTACTGCAAGAAATGCCTTATGCAGACTCTGAAGAATGTATTGGAATTGGCTCATAATTATTTAAACAGATATTATTAGATCTCCCTCTGATTACATATAAACTGTCTCCTGTAACCACTTGAATCTGTGAAGCCGGAAGGGAAAGGCTGCACATTCACTGATTCCAGTGGGATTTAGACCTCTAAAACCCTAATTTGTCCCAGATGTGAAAGGAGGGAGGCTCTGACCAGGACTGGTGAGCGGTGTCGCTGACAGCCACATTACATCATAACTACCCGGAACTGGGGAATGTTTATCACACAGGACACCCTCATTGGGGGAAGGGAGAAGGAAATGGAAGGTCATTCTGGGATTCAGGGTTCACAAGGCTACACAAATGCTTAATGTCCATAAAATACATCCTGGAGACAGCAGCGAGCTATTTTTTGATGCTTCCCTCAACACAAGCAAGGTTTTTTCAGAGATTGTTTCAGAATCTGTTTTTCTCATTAAGGTTTTAAATCTATGACTTCTTACTTTGATCGCATTTGTTGACATTAATCCTTATTTTAACCTTCTCTCTGTTTTTTTCTTCCCCCCCCCCCCCCCCCCCCGACAGCATCAATCACTACCTGCATCTGAGTAAACAAGCAACCATTTCCCAGGAGAAGGTGCAGATAGGTCTGCTTTTCCCCAGGCAGGGAGGGAGGAAACATAGAAAACAGAACACGTTAAACACCACTGCCAACACTTGGATGCAGCCCTTTGCTCAGGTATTTACTGTATTGCATCCTGGATTTTTGAAACCTGATTTATACATAAAACTATGAGACAAGAAGCTCTCTGAACTGCTGAAACCAACCTTTCTTTGGTTGGCTCCAAAGCCAACAATAGGTGGGTGGGTTTGGAAAAGAGAGAGAAAGGAACTTTACTCCTAGTCAGGCAGGCTTTGACTGTTGAGTTTTGTATGTGAATGTCACTAACATTTCATGGCAGGTCATGTGTCAGGCACGTTGTGGTGTAACCCAGGCAAAAGAGAAGTATGGCTGAGAATGGTGACATCTGCATCTGTCATAAGTGCAGAACAGAAACATGTATATGGACCCTTTTTATTTGGGAAACCAGAAGCAGAATGAATTTAGCATGACCACATATCTACACTTCACCTTGTAAATGTGCAGGAAGATACTCTTCCTAAATGGGGTGGTTGTAAATTTTACTGGTTCACTACTAGGCTTTCCTTTGCCAGCGTTGCCTCCATGTCAGCAAGACCTTTACCTGGCAGAATTTAATTCACGGCCAGGATCTGGAAAAACAGGAGGCCGAATGGAACATCATCAGCTCTATATTTGCAGATTTGCTCAGTTTTGCTCAAATTACTTTCCTGTTTCGTAGCTTGTCTTCTCCTTAGCACAGAAAAAAAGGATTAAGGCTGTCAGGGCTGTACTTCACAGGCAGCCCCAGCAAAGCCCTTACAGAGGAAAAGCAAATGATCATAACCCATCAGGATCCTCTCCAGCATAAGAAAGGATAAACTAATTTTTTTAGCCCTCATCGGGTGCCACAGTCAAATAAACAGCACCTGACAGTCTCTGGAATCGAAGATAGAAGGTCACTAAGACCTAGAGTTATTAGTAAGGACACTGAACATTGTCCCATTGCCCTAGGGAGATTTTCAGTCACTGAAACTGATGCCCTTCAGATGCCATGTCAAGGTCTGAAGCCTGACTGATTGGTGTCTAAAAATTAAGAGCAGATGCTGCTAGACACTATTTGCTATCTATCATCTCTTCAATAATCTTGCCCAGAAATGGGAGGTTTAGCAATCAGACAATAGTTGGCAAGAAAATTAATGTCAGGAGAGGATTTATTGAATGAGGACCCAATAAATGCATGCTTGAATGCTTCTGGCAGTCTGCCTTTTCTTAAGGAAAAATTACCAATAGTAGGTATTTTCCCCTAATTTTCACTATGGGAAACATAATTCTCATCTGTGGAGTGCTTAAGAAATTTTCCTTAGAGTATCTAGGACCTCTAATTGAAACAGGGCAAAAGTGAATTAATTGAATTATCTGGTATCTTCATTCCTTTTTGGTAGTTTTATAGTGACAAATCCACACCCAGCGTTCAAGTTTGGCAGCTTTATGCAGCATGAAATAGTACAAGCTAAAACAGTTGGAGGTAATCTTGGCTAATCAGATAGACTAATGTAATAGTTTACTGAGTTTTTAAGATTGCTTGATATATGCAATGGCAAGTCCTGTCAAGACTGGATTTTCATCAGAAGAACACACTAGTCCAAATGCTGTGGTCCATAGCCTACGAACTTGCTGATCATTTTAAGGCCAATGTAATACGCAATAGGAGAAAATGAATGTCAGATGTGCATAATGATAAAGAGGTCACATCCTTAACCTGATGCATCATTTGCTGATTCAGAATTACTTAGAACTTGTGGCTCAGTGGAGGACAAAAAGAACTTGTCAAGAAGGTTCAGTTAAAGTTTGGAAGGCTGGACTTCGCATTCATTAGACTTGATGAAAAAGAGATTTCTCTTTTTTATCAAAACCGTGACATCTTCTTTATGTTAGACAGCCAGATGAAGTATTTTCTCTTAGGTGTTTTAAGTATATTTTATTTGAACTTAATAATGCTAGTTAGAGATCTACCTACCAAGTATAGCCCTTGATCATCATTTGGGAGAAGAAAAGGCAAAATTTTTAAGTCTACTTCCAAGCCTCTTAAGTCCTACAAACTTATTGAGATATTTTTAAAGTCTGCAGTCTTAATTCATCCTGCTTTATAAATGAGAACCAACCATAACATTTGGATACAGAGCAAAACAAGAACCCTAAATCTAGATATCTTTGGGCTCATGTTTTTTACCCACATAAACACAATCACAGGCTCAGCCCTACTGAGTTTTAAAGGGGTGAGAAGGGTGGGGAGAACACTAAAAATTAGCTTAAAGAAAGAGCACCTGTGAGTTAATTATTAGAAAGACTTCATCTCTGTGTCAAGTTCTGTACTTTCTTTGTTTCAACAGTAGCAGTTCTTTCTATTTCCTTTCTTCTGCTACTCTACATTAGGCATCCAAGCTTTGTTCTCTCTCACCTAAGTGAAATTGTATTTCAGGGATTGCCAATAAAGCATGTCTTCTCCAGGCAAAATATTTTTTGTCAGAACATCTATATTGAAGTTCAAAGACAAAAGCCCCATTACCCTAATTTCTATTCTGAATTCTGAAATGCTGTTACCATTTCTCAGTTCTCAGTTTCAGAAGGTTATGTGCATCTTGACTTATTACTTAAGAAGTCCAATTATTAGTCCTCAAAATAGTCTTTGCAGTGACCCACCTAGTGTTCACCAAGAAGTAATGGCTCTTCTTGATGTTAGGTGGCCTTGCCTTTCCCTAATGTAAACCAAGCATGGTAAAGGTGGATCCAGCCTGCACTGTCTTGGGTGTGATGGGGGCCAACAAGAACAGACTTGCCTGTATAGCTACAAGAAACAGTCCAAAAGAATAGATGTTAAACAATGGAGCTGGAATCAAGCTGACATATTACAAAATAAAACAGTGGAAGATTTCATCAGTACAGGAGTAAAACAGTCTTTTGGAGCAAAAAGAAAAGATGTCATTTGCTCAAATAGTAATCTGCTCATAGTTTCTCCTGAAGTGCCTCTTCAGTAGCTCAAGGCTGCAATCACTGCTTTACAAAATGCATTTGAAACAATGATATTAAATATATTTTTTGTATAATATGTGATTTTTTTTTAAGTCTCCTGGGTAAAGAACAATGGTTCTTCAACAGCTAAGGAGGGCTTGATTCTCTCCCATTTTCACTTGTTACACAACTGTGTAACTTTGTAGATGTCATGGTTGTCCTTTTCTATTCATGCCCATGTAAGGGCTTCGTCCAAAGACTACTGTATCATTGGAAAAATTTTGATTAACTTCCACAGGTTTTAGATAAGGGCATAAATGAAAGATGAACTCTCTGAATCATTGTGCTTCATTATTTCTATTACAGTTACAACTTTGATCATGTTGCTTCTGACATAGGGCATAAGAAGAAGAACACATCCTCCAAACATTTATTCATATGAAAGCAATTTGCAGTATTTTAAAAATAATATCAGGCCACAAATATTCCAGATCCATGTGTTCATTCATCCGTTAAATTAATTTCATTAAAGTCATATGGGTGTGGATGAGGATTTTCCTTGGTTTTGTTCTAAGCCTACTGAAACACTGCAGAGTCTTGGCTGACATTTCAAGCAAAATACCAAAGACAGGATCATCTTATTTGATGTTATATTCTGCCAAATTGCATTTGGATTTCAGAGTAGATATTTACTTTTTAAAAGACACACAGGGAATTAGAAGTATTTTCTACTTATAGAAAGTGACTGCAGGTGAAGACATGCAAGTTGTCAATTTATCTCATGCAATGTATATTGCAGTACAACATAAATTATGCTCTTCTTGGAGGAAAAGACCTCTTTTAATCTTAGAAACTAATGTACAAGACTCACAAAATCTTTCAATTATACCTATTAGAGGAGCTGAGTCTACAAATCAATAATAAAAAGTGGATTTCTAGCAATAGTCACATGTAGTGGTGAAGAAGGAATTTTGTAGAATCTCCTAAGTATGCAGATTCCATGAGTTAAATGTCAAACAGCATAAATCCTCCCTGGGCTGGGGAACAGTAAAAAAAAAGGTTGTGTTTTTATTTTTCCTGTTTTGCTCTGTATGTATAAATGAATATGCTATAGTTTTCTAAATATGCCATTGTAACACACATTGTAATATTTAATTTTATACTGTAAGTGAATAAGAAAGTTTTGGTTTTGTATTTGAGCATGTATTGTAAGAAGAAATTCATTAAAAGGTAAAATCATGGCTACTTTTGCTAACTTATATAAGCAGTTTGAGATGTATCTGTTGGAAGCCTGTGAACCAAGCAGAACCCAGCTGAGGAATGTGCGCCTGCCCATGAAGGCTCTTCCCTCAACCCAGTCTATGGTGCGCCTGCTCTTTGATGACAACCTATACTGGGGCTTCGTTGTGTTGCCTTCTAAAAGAATATATTTTTGTTTCATAGCATACTTATTGCTACAGAAGGAGCCAGTGAAAACATGGTACAATTCTTCTCTTTATTCAGCAACAGAAGGGTACACCGTTATGAGTTTGGCCAGTTCTGGCAACTAACAGTCCCAAAGAACTGCCATGGGGGTTCCTGGGTTGGTGACAGTTGTGGACTGCTAGGTAGAAATCAGAAATGAACTTTTATGAAAAAGCTAGCTGCAGAATTTGACAGTAGGTGAGCTTGTATATAGAATCTCTGAAGTTGCCAAATGGGAACACAAGTTTCTTCTGCAATGATAAATGCAGAGCGGCCTCTGTTATGGCACGTTTGTGTTGCCATGCAAATGTCTTGCAAGTTTTGAAGCCTTGCACTTCAGTTTTGTTAGCCTGTTGGAAGAAATCTCATTTAACAGGCATTTTTACATCTACATTAATTCTTTTAAAACACTGAAGTGAGCGTTCTACAGCTATGTAAAGAAACGCATTATCAAAGCATTAAGATATGATTAAACTGACATTTTCTTAAGAAAACGAAAGGAGCAGGAAAAAGCCATTCTAAAAGGACTGAGTGCTACATACTCCAGATATTATCTTCAGTGCTTACTCAGGGATCTTTAAAGAAGCTTATTACCAAGTACCCTAAGAAGACAAGTGTGGATGTGTACAGATCAGAGGAATGCAAGTTAATGCACCTGCCAGATTTTACTATCGTACAAAGCATGTCAATCAGCACTCAGACCTTGCGTTTAAAAATGTGTTCCCTCAGATTTTTTTCAGTGCTGTATCTCACATAGCTAGAATTTCCTAGTCAGTAGCCATCCAGTGTTGCAAATGTCATAAATTATGCTACTGAATATATATCAGTGAAATTAATGTGAATAGTCCTCCATTAGCCTCAGTAATGGCTTATACAAATACTAGTAGATATGGTTGCTGTGGGTACATATATTTAAGTCTTCCTGCTCTTCTTGATAGGACAGAAAAATAATATTTATAAAGTAAAAAAATAAATCAGTTCTAAATATGTTTTCTTTAAGAAAGAGAAATTAAAATGCACAGTGAGTTGAACACATTGGGCAGTTCATAACACATGAAAGTAAAGTTGTTTGAAGCACAGCTACTTGATAGCTACCTACAGTTCATATCCCACAGGGCCATTTCTAAAGTGATGCATCAGTTTCAGCTTGGTCTTCATTAGGAAAAATATGATCAGAAACCCCTCCTGAAAGCTGAGAGGTCACCAGCTGGAAATGCCTGTAGCAGAGGAAGGCCTGGTGTATCAGATCATCCCAGATGGCTGCAGGCTGCTGGAGCCATGAAGAAGACAAATACAAAAGAGAACTTATGAGAGATAAAAGGTATTAGGGCCATCACACACTATGCTAATAAGGTCTCCTTCGTTGCCCTGTACAAAATTCTGGCATTGGTATCTAAAAAAAATTAATCTGAACTGGAAGAGATGTAAAAAGGGCTACCAATAGGGTGTGGGGAAAAGAAACTCGGGAGAGAAAAAGCTTCCTTTGCTTTGTCTGCAGTATTTAGGAAAGATATGACTACTGCCTATAAATGGGGTCAGAGAGAGGAGCCATACAACCTAAAGGCCACTGACTGCATAAGAGCCAGCAGGTCTAATAAGAGCAGATGGGTGAAAAAGCTGGTGGCAGCAGGTGGCTGGGCTTGGTCACTCAGCAGGGCCCTCAGGCTTAGGTTCCCCACGAAACCAGGAGCGTGAACTTTGGGAGGTTCTGTGGTCACCTTCATGTGCTCATGCTCTCTCACTTGTAGCTCTCACTGACACAGAGTGAAGGGTGTTCAAACTGTGCAGAAGAGCTCACCACCTTGCAAACCTGTCTATTCTCAGTTTTAATTGGTTTCAGGATTTAGCCCAAATAATATTTTATTGAGTGAGAACTCAGTATTTACTGAGTTAGGACGTCAGGTTCTGGTGTTTGATGGAAGTCACTTTATAAAAGAAACTAGCATAAACATAAAGTGACTGAAGATATTCAAGTGACACTGTTGTACTGAAAATATAGTCATATAAATAAAAGGGCTTTATCAGTTTGCTGGTACCTCCAGCAATGTTGACATTTGCATTCTGCTCTCCTACCTCTGTCAAACTTTATTTCTATTAAAATAATGAATTCTCATACTGATATTCGCCTCTTAGCATGAGGCATTTAGAACAAGTCAACACATTTTCAGGGATGAATTTTGGAAGTCTATTAAGATGCATAGATTTAAAAAGAAGAAATCTGTACAGATGTCATGTGTTAGAGATTTCTCTTTTTATCAGTTCTCATAAAACATGTCCATATATGCTGTGTTTTCCCATAGGAAAATGAAGCACAAATCCTATTGGGATCACCAGCAGGGCCTGATGTCCAAAGGCAGATATTTTATTTAAATGATCTTATACTGCTCAGTAGGAAATACCACTTTCATTGTGTTTACAAACATGTTAGCATTCATTAAAATGTTTTTGTGCTGCCCGTAAGATATGTATTTTAAAAGGCATATTTCTGAAAAGCTTTAGAGAAGTAGAATTTTTTAAGACTGATCATTTGACAGGTGTTACTTCACATTGAAGCTCCCATTGCAGAAGACTAGAAGCCAGGTGTTCAGAACAGCTTCGACACCAGAGAACGGCTGGACCATAATGTTCTTCAAAATAGCTGTTGCTTTATAATTTTGTGGCCACTTTTGAGGTCAGTGTAATGGTATCTACCTGGCATATGACATACTGCGGTACAATCTAAGCCAGTTGTTTCCTCAGTCAACCCCATGCTTTGCTTGTACTTACCAGCATCTCAAAACCACCATTTCTTTTTCATGAGTTCTGCATACATGACTTCAAATGCAAACAGCTACTCGTTAGTTTTGGCATCATCAGTTTTTGTAAAATATTCAGTAAGTCCTTTGATAAACTCTAAATATGTCATGCTCTGAAGTCTGTTCATCCTCCCAAAACTTTCTATGGGGCAGCGGCACACTTCGTGAAGAAAGAGGAACAATTTTAAATGCTCAAAAAAAGGGAGCATCCCGGTCCCATCTTGAGACATTCTGGCCTGTTCAAAATTTATTCTCTTCACTTTACCTGGCTTTTAATATAACCATCTCTTCACTAAGTGTTCACCAGCTGGGAAGTCAGGAGTGCAGGAGAATAATGATGATGTAATAGGTGTGGTAAAGGAAAGCAGGGAGCGAATAGGAAGAAAGGGGTGAGGGTCATATTGAATGTGGGGGAGAAAACCCTAGATTGTAGGTTATTCACCTTCAGTCCCTCAGAAAACATTACTGTGTATTATTTGTATTGTGCTGCTGCCTGCAGGCACTAATCACTGCTTTCAGGGAAGAGAGGACAGAGTTTACATGCTACAGGGGAACAGAGTGGTCATCTTGCAGCAGCAAGGGAAAGTGCAGAGCTGGGTATGGAGGAACGTGAAGGCAGCCTCTAGGGGATCACATAAAAGAAAACCAGGTCTTTAATGAGAAGACCATTTTCTAAAATTTCATTAATGGCCACCTGAATCCTTTTTTCAATAAACTGAAAATATTTTAGGTATCTTTAAAGCATATTTGTATTTTGAAATTAATATATATGTATAAATAACTACTTCACAAATAAAATATTCATACTGAAAAAATAAAAACAGGATTCTTAAATATTTTTAAAACATTTTTCACCAACTTTTTTCAATCAATATTTTTAGGCAAATGAGCATCTGACACAGGAAAACTTTGCCATATGTCTTATGACCAATTCTGTCTTAATTTGAAAATTTCAGGCCTCAAAAATTGATCCAATTTTAATATATTCTCAAGACACTGCTGCTCCTCCTTCAGAGGATTTAAGAACCCAACTTAAGTGACTGGTAAGTCCATTTTTCAAGAAGCAGGTATCCAGTTCTTTGACACTGCCATAATAGGATCACTGGGGATTTCTCTACACTAGAGAAATTTTGGAGTGATATGCAATTTCTTTTCAGACCTACCCCAAAGCCATTTGTTGGGGCAAGGAGGGAGGAGGGGAGTGGGGTTCTTTCCCATTCCAAATATGATACCCTGATATAACTTTTCACGCGCAGCCCAAAAAGCCAAAAGATTTCGAACAGAGGCAGGAGGCTGCTTGTGTAGCACTGCTGAAATAATTTTTTGAAGAGCTGGAAAGGTCACTTGGTGTTCCTCCTCTTCAGGTGCATGAAAGGATTGTTAGAGCAGCTATTTCTCTCAGTCTGTAATTGTGGTCCTTTAATGCTCTGGCACAAATGGTACAATTTTTTAGCAAAATTACTACCACCAGCATTGTCTCAATATGGAGAATTTCCACAAGGATTGATTATTTTCATGGTGTAATACAAAAAATATTTATTACTATCTCCTCTGACTTTGCCTGAGATTAGGGGTCTTGCAGAATGTTTCAATGAAGAGAAAATAATTATAGAATTTGGGTGCTTTTTTGTTATAATCCTGCCTAATTATGAAGAATATTAACTTCCATATACCTGCCTCGTGGGAGGTCAGATGACATTACCAAGATGATTTTTTCTAACATTACAGCCTGGGAATGTGTGAATTAGCCACCAAATTAAAATAACTTTTAGAAGGGTGCAGAAAAGATTTCAATACTTCATTTACTTTGAAAATGAATATTTAGTTTCAATCAATAAATATTGGTCTATAGTATTTCCATTACAACATGTGGTACTATGAATACAATCAATCTTTTTGGTATATACATATGAAGAGACCTGTGCTCTCAGGTGTGATAAGATGGATTTCTTAGCTTAGTACGAGGTAAAGTGTGTATTGTTTAAGCACTATTTTCTACTTGAATATTGCATGTTATGAGAGTGATTGTTCTGTTGAGTACCTTAAACGTACAGCATAGTTTCTTACTTTGGGTATACAAAATTGATAGACAAACTTTCAAACACAAATACCCCTTATGACAAATTTTCCATTATGGTTAATGAAGTTATATGATATATCTTCCTTTTTTTATTATCCTGCTAGATTCCTGGGCTAAAACATACGACCTTGAGATACTTTTAAATGAAAGAGGTGTTTCCAACTGTCAGAGGTGCCCAGCTCTACCAAGACCTCACACCATCCAGCAATTACTCCACAGCATACTGAAAGGTTATGATTATATCCTGGAGATGCTAAAGGTTTTTTAGCCATTAGGACAAACGGAGAGCTTTGTATGAAATATACTTTTTAGACCACAAAGCTGGAAAACAGCTTGAGCAACAGTTAATACTTGACTCTCTGTTGGACAATGTTCCTTTGAATGATTTCCTTAAATCCATAATTTTCTCTACTATCTTTAAATAATTTTATTTTTTGAAAAGGGCTAATTAATGTGCATGAATAGCAATGAATGTTCATGACTAGGGAGAAAGCTGCATCACCCTTGTTGATTACTTTACGCTAGCAAAAAGTTATTTTTTTGGAATAGTATAACCATGAGATACTGGGAGTTTCCAGTTTTGGATCAGTGGTGTCATGCAGAATCAGAGGCAATCACTGTTACAAGAAGACTGTGCGCCTGATTATATGCTCCTTGTTGGCAAGTAATTACTCCTAAAAGTAGTTCCAGTTGGATCACCACAGTTGTGGGTGTGCAGTGTTCCTCAAAGTAAATTCAGTCTACTCATACAACAGATTTTATGTGTGAGCCTGCCCAGTGAACCCATTTAACTTCTTCTTGGAGCAATTTAAGAATGGATTATTTAATGTAGAGAGATTCCTCCAAAATCTTACATTCCTCCAAAATCTTAACTTATTTTACCCTCTTCCCACCAAGATCTACTCATTATTTACTGGCAAAATTCCAGGATTTTTAGAGTAAACTCTGTAATCCAACTTTTACGCAAAACTCTCATCATACCTCTGATTCTAAACTCCTTGAAGATGGGAAAAAACTTTATATATGTTCCCACCACTCCAAGGTAATAAAGATTTAGACATAATTTGTTTAGATACAGCTACAAATGACATACTTAGTGGGCTGGTTATGTCTGGGATAGAGTTAATTTTCTTCACCATAGCTAGAATGAGGCTATGTTTTGGATTTGTGCTGAAAACAGTGTTGATAATACAGAGATGTTTTAGTTATTGCTGAGCAGGGCTTACACAGAGTCAAGGCCTTTTCTGCTTCTCACACCACCCCACCAGTGAGTAGACTGGGGGTGCACAAGAAGTTGGGAGGGGACACAGCTGGGACAGCTGACCCCAACTGGCCAAAGGGATATTCCATACCATATGACATCATGCTCAGTGTATAAAGCTGGAGGAAGAAGAAGGAAGGGGGGGACATTCAGAGTGATGGTGTTTGTCTTCCCAAGTAACCATTACACGTGAGGGAGCCCTGCTTTCCTGGAGATGGCTGAACACCTGCCTGCTGATGGGAAGGAGTGAATGAGTTCCTTGTCTTGCTTTGCTTGCATGTGTGGCTTTTGCTTTACCTATTAAACTGTCTTTATCTCAACCCACGAGTTTTCTCACTTTTACTCTTCCGCTTCTGTCCCCCATCCTGCTAGGGGGGAGTGAGCGAGTGGCTGTGTGGTGCTTAGTTGCCGGCTGGGGTTAAACCGTGACACTTAGTATTATTTTATTTGGCCCTCATATCATTCTTTAATGAAGTAAATGCCAACATTCCTCTGTATGAGTAAATGTTTTCTTGATCTTCCCCATGTCAACTTCATCAAATATCTTTCTTAGCAGATGGAAAACTTCTTCTTCATTGAATTCTCTAACAGAAACCCAAAGAAGCTTTTATATTTAAAACAAAATAACCACGATCCAAAGCAACCGTCCCACAACCATTCTCACTCTATAGAGAGACAACCCATGTGGGAAACAAGTTTAATGTACAACTTGAATAATACTGTGATGTGGGCGATAGAAAAAGTTAGATAAAGGTGATTAGCTTTTATTTTCACTGTCTGTACAGAATAAAAATGGATATGCTTTAACATGTTGCATAACATTTTACAAGCCCTAACTAATCTTTGAAACAACACTGATTTTTCTATACAGTAACTATTTGCATCCTTCTACTTAGCAGAGAATTAAAAAAGAGATTAGGACCAAGGTTCAGGATGAAGTTGCCTAAAGTATTTGATTTTGGCTTTAGGACTCTAAATAAAAATGGCCTAGTTTTTAGAGCTGCTGAGCACAAATACCTCCAAATCAATCTTGTGATAACTATAGCTCTTACATGATGAGGAACCTGTCCACTCTTTGAAGTGCCTAACATGGGTTCAAGTGTCTGGTTGATGTGCTTAATTTTGAAAATATTGGCCTAAGGAGCTTGCCCCAAAACAGGCTAAGCAGTTAATCAAAGAGACAAGGAATCTCACCAGAGGGACAGCGAGCTCCCGCTCCCATACTGCAGGCAAAAAAACTCCACGGGGCATGGCAGCAGCAAGAGCAACAATTAGTGGGGTTGCCCTTGCCTCCGCAATATTCACTGGATCTTAATGGACACCTGCACGACACTATACAATAACACAGAGCAAGGCCACCTAGCAGCTGGGAACTACCCCTGGCATCAGGAGGGATGATCTTCAACAGCATCTATATTGCTTCTGAGTCCCAAAGCGTTATCTTTTCACAGCATCTTTCTTTGCTGTGTGGGTACGCATCCTAGCTCATACTTAACACAGGTGCCTCTAGGATGATCGCTGTGGTGCTAGGGGGGTCTACTCTTGGGTTTATTTGTTCTCCTGAGTTGAACATATTTAAAGATATCCCTTTTCCCCTTGATTTTCTCTACCTAACTTCAGTCTGTTTCAGATTTGTGAGCTCTTTTCCACATGCCAGTCATGATTGCAACTGCATTTTGAAGAAATTTATCACGCATATGTGTATGAATAAATATTCATAGGTAATGCTCCCCTTATTCAACAGAGTTTGCTTTTACCATATCCAGTTGTCATTTTGGTGAGGCAGAATCTAGGTAATGCATCAGTATTTTGCACATCTGTCTTCTTCAGCGGAACTATAATTTACCCTTCTTTAGCCATTGTCAGTGGCTACTCTAAAAATACAAGCATGTGTGAGGCAACCTTGTGTTTCTCCCACTTCATGGAACACTCTTAATTTGTTGCAAAGCCTCCAAGTATGTAGAGGCTAGGTTACACATAGGCACAAGGATGGATGTGAACAGAAGGCATATTATTTCAACTTGATAATGATAGGGATGTTCCCACACACATCAGGCATTAAATTGGTTCCAGTGAGAGCTGGAAAGCTTTATACCACTTTATACCAAAGCTCTACCAAGTAGAGATTGACTTTTCTCATCCTGTCCCAAAGACGCCGTTCATTTCTGAACACTGCCATCCTCTGCCCTGATGGAATAGAGGCAAATGAAGAGGGACTTCTGACATGCCAAATGTTACCAGCCCCACGTCTCAGTTACCTCTGGCAACTGGCCTCTTTTGTCTTCATCTGCAAGGGACTGCAGTAGCAACATGCTCAATATTTCCATGTCTTCTGCTAATATGAAATTCCTATTCATTTAGTCCTGACTGGTCCTTCTTTTGTGATCCTTTCCAAATAGACCCATAAGGGGAAAACAATCTTCCCAATCTCTAGACCAGGTCATTCATCATGATCACCATGTCCAGGGAGCTCAGATCTGCAGAGAAGGGGATCAGGCCAGTGATGGAAGAAAGAAGACTCTGGATGCCCAGGTAGGAATGGAGGACACCAAGAGGATCAGTCTGCTTCTTGAGGAAGGACTTAGGAAAGTTACAAGCAAAATCCGAAATCCCCAAAGTTTGCATGCTGCAGACTAAGCACTGTTTTTGACTATATACTGAAGTAGTCCTGCAGTTTAAGTACTGTTAGGCAATACTGGAGATCAGGGCTCTCTGTCTTTGACACCGCATTTCACTGTGACCTAGGGAAAGGTATTTGGCCTCTGTTTCCTCGGGAGTAGGGGATAATGCTGCCTCTTCACCTCACACGTGTGCAATTCCCTGTATCTCAGGGACAGGAGCCATCAGCACATGTAGACATACGATGTCAAAAAATTGCCGAGGCTTTTCCTGGGGCTGGGTGTTTTAACAAAATCCCATGCAAACAGGGTTGTGACTCGTAGCTGTCACTTGAGGGGTCCAGGAGAGGTTTCCCTGGCTTTGTCTTGTTGTAGTTCAATAATAATAACAGCAGTTAGCACTTCTCTCCTACTTTACAGTCTGCAGAACACAATATAAATATTAACTAATTAGCCCACCCCAGTCAGGACAATGATTGTCACGTTTGCCCAGAAATGTACAATGAGGCTGGAATAGTCACACGAGCCTAAGGGAGTTCCCTGCCCAAATCACACTGCATGTCACGGGGAGGTGGATGCTAACTCCCTGAGGTACCCTTGAAAAACCGAGCTTTAATAGATCATGTCTACAGTCAATTTAGCATACAATTAAGCATTTGCACAAAGCAAATAGCACCAGAACTGTTGAAAATGTAATCCTGCCTCCTTGTTAAAACACGCTTGGCTGTTTGGCATTATGCAGAATGACTGTCACCACAGTGCTTTGAAGTCACTATCGCTAATGCAAACATGCACAGGTACAAATAATTCAGCAGCAGAACACTGATGCTACCCAGGTTTCTTACACCATGTATGATCCTGAAATCTTCAGGATCATATTTTAGTCTATTTATTCTCCACACAAAAGGTACTTTACAAAATCTGCTAAATAGCTAGGCCTACTTACTGGGTCCCACGAATATGCCCTGCACACGTCTCATCAGACACATCTGTTCCTCCAGCTCTCGGCTCCTCTGTTCTCTTTCACCAGCAGCTGTTCTCTGAATGGATGTCGGAGACTGATCTCTTTGCTTTGCTTAGGCTGCGGGATTGTTTCTCTTCTGGTCTGCAGAGATCTGTCAATATTAGCTTAAACGTGGGTTCTTTTTTCTTGTGAAAAGAAAAGATAATAATTCTTCCTCCTGATGGTGGCTTAGAGCACTTCAGATTATCCCTTGTTATTTCTTTGCAAGAAGAAATGTATATTCTCTTTTCATAAGAATTATACCAGTTAACAATCCTCCGGCCCAAATTTTGTCCCATGAAGAACTAACATCAATGGGAGTTAGCAATATCCACTAAGGGTAGAATTAGGATTCTCACAGAATTTTTAGGTTCAAATAAGACAATCTCACTGGTGTAACCATAGCAGCTCTCATGTCCTACACAGTACTTTTTAAGGAAATCTTGGTCAAACACAGCTTTCAAAATAAAACATTTTTTTTCTGACTCTAGGCCATGTGCTTTTTCTATCTATAGGTCTCCGTTCCACAGAGCACCAAATTTTCCTTGGATGTCAGGAGTTCTGGAGGATACATCAGCCTGGTTATTTATTTGTTCCTGTTTCAGTCTTGTTTTCCAGATTATTTCTAAGATTCTAGTTTAAAAGTTTAGGAAAAAAAACAACCTCAATTCAATTATTAATGATTTGCATTGTGTGCTGTCTTTATACAGTTATTAGTTATTTGTATAATTAGTTTTCCTTTTCACTAGTATTCTCCTTGGCCAAATTTAGATGCCTAATTTGCATGCCTAAGTCAGGAGGCTGGTTTTTCTCAGCTTCCAAGTTCTAGAGGAAACTTTAGGCTGCCTAAGCTAATTTCCTGCCTGAAACATTTGCTGAAGAAACCTTTGTTAGAGCCAAAGACTTCCAGTTTAGGCACCTAAAGTACCTAAGGTTTGGTGCTAGGAGAACCTCTTCCTCCTTTGTTGTTTTTTGTGTCTCTAATGGCAGTGGGTCACACAGCCCCCTGCCTAGGCAATGTGCCCTACCTATGCAGACAGAGAAAGCCACTCCACATGACACACCCTGCCATTTGAGTTTGCTTCTGACTAGAAGTTAACAGGCTAGAAACAACGAGCTGAAGTAGGGCCAACACACCACCGGGCTCTGAATCAGCCACTGAGCCAGGCTAGGACCTCGCCAGGGAATCTGGTTTCCAGTACGACCAGTGGAAAGGATGTGACACATATGATTTCCTTTTTTATCACCACATTTATTAATCTGTGCTTGGCCAAATTATGACATTTTTCAGGGTTGAAGAAGTACTTGCTATACAGATTAATGTTTCTATGGCAGTTTTGAGGGCTAGTGATGAAGCATCAATCAATACATGTGATTCAACAAGTGGAGGCACTGGAGTTGTTCTACAGCACTGATTTTGTTTATCTTAAAAAGGAAAATACATTTAATTTGGGGGAGAGTTGAAATTAGAATCATAGAATCATAGAATCATAGAATCATTAAGGTTGGAAAAGACCTCTAAGATCATCGAATCCAACATCATTGGTATATGATACATTACTGATGAAACTCAGTATTAAGTTTTAATGCAAGTAGGTCATGCTGCCAGGGAGAATGGGATAAATATCCAGAAAATAAACAGCACAAAGACTTGGCTGAAATGTCAAAAGAGCATGATTGTGAGCAATTACCAACTTCGTCCTTGATCACTTTGCATATCTTCTAGTTTACAGGACCAGTTGTCCAGTGTGGGAGTAAGAAGCTGTTCACTGAGCTGCAGTAACAACTCCAGTAGCATGGGGAGAAAATAGGCAGCAGGGTCAACTTTAATTCAAAAAGAGATAGTATCATTAGAATAAATTATAAGTCTTGTGAACTGGCTGAAGATTTTGCCTGTCGTCGGTATTTTTTCCTTGATCTATCATTCACATTACAGAGCCACGGCAATGGTAACAATTTCTATTTGCTTTTTTTTGAAATGGAGGATTATTCTAATTTTAGCATGTGAATATCCTAAATACTGTCCTTCTCCTGTCATCTAAGTATGTTACATAGCAGGCTGTAGCCTGCCTCTTTGATGCAGAGTGTACTGTAAGCATTAACAAATGTGTTAAATCTTTACTGCATATGCCAGAAAAGTGAAGACACCTTTCTATATTTGAAATGTGCCCTAAAGCACCTGGTTATAAAGAATCTACAGGGACACTGTGTGCTTAGGCCATTCTGAGAGCTGAATACCAGCTAGCAATGCACACTCCCTTCCCGCAATGAAGATCTGTAGCAAAAAACAGATATGCACATGTACAGTACTGTTAAAATGAATAGTTTCCAAAATGTAAGTGTATTTAATTATAGAGTATATATGTCTTACAGGATCACATTGAGATGCATGTGCCTTCCACAATGAAGAATGGATTTGCAATTTTCATTTTCCCTAACTATAAATATTTGTATACCACTTAATTTAAAGATTATACTGACAGATATCGTTTTCGATTAATATGCTGTATTTTACACCGTTTACATTTCATTTCAATATGCTTGCCTTCTATAAAATGTATTTCAAGACTCCCTAAAAAAGGAGAAAATAGGCACACTTTAAGCAGTTTACAAGAGACAGATCATTATCTCCTACAAAGGAAAGGAAACAGGAAAGCTGTAAATAATAAGTTCTGAATAGGAATGACATAAACAGCCTAATCAATGTCTTCCAGAACTGGCAAGTGACACCTCTTTGTTTTTTGCAAATAAAAACCTTCTTAACATCACAATATAAACCATTATCTCTGCAGGCAAGGTATATTTAGAAATGTACAAAATGTACATTTCCTGCCAGCCACTAGATCAGTAGGTGGAGATCTAAAGTCATGCAAATATTACAGTAAATGCAGGCAACCAATTTCTAATTATTCCATATCAGCAGATTTGTGAGGAATATAATTTATTAAAAAAGAACAGTTTATGATCAGCAGACCTTAGTTATGACTGTTTAGGAATTCAGTGCATTTTGATCTAATCACAAAATCAAAATATTCATGAAACACAATGATATCTCCCCAAAGCAGCCGGGCAGCCATTAATTTTGAAATTCGGGTAATTTATTAACACTTATCTGTAGCTGTAAAAGCTTACCTCTGTGTTTGTAATACGGGTAAAAGTGAAAGCAGTTTTAAAACTGATTCCTAATGATTTATAATGGTTTGCTGTAATTTGAGCCAGAAATTCAATTAAAATGTATGTCTAGTTTTGTTTCAAGATCTTTAGTTAAAAATTCTATTAAAATTCTATTTCCTTCTTGCATTAAATGTATCTGTTATCTGCATGTATGAGAAATATAAGAAAATTCTATCATTTATTCCCCAGACTCCACAAATGCCTTTAAAAGCATTCATTTTTATTTCATAATTCTGCCAAGGTACTATTTAGAATTTATATACAGTAGAGGAGGAATAAGTGTGCATGCTATTTTCTTTTGAAGGAAACCAGCTTCTCTACTGAGTGCTCATGCAAATATTCAAGTGACATTTATCAGTTCATCAAAGAAAGGAAAAACAAATAACACTGAATTATTGGATGTTTTAAAAGCTTAATTACAATACGAAGGGTATAGCTTCTTTCTGTATATTTCCCATTGTAAATCCCTCTTGTAAAGGATATGTAACTTCAGTACCAATATTCCCTTCTGAGATAACACTTCGCATTGTTATTTATAAATAATGAGAAGCAAAACTGGCCACTCTCTTGTTTATTTATAGGGGGAAAAAAAAAGAGACAACTCATTGCTGATGTTGGTGGAGTCACTCCAGGGTAAACCAGAAGTGAAAGAGCGAATATTACTCACTTTCCCTCTGTGAAGGTCTTATCTCAAAATACTTCACTACTTGTAAAGGTAAAGAAGGACTGACTTTATAGATGAGCACGTCTGTTAATGTTGATGAGAGTGATGTGGCCAGTCCTAATTCTCTGTGTTGGGAACTGATCTTTTGTAATGCAGTTAATCAGTAGCTTCTAGATAAAGAGAAAAAATATTCAGGCACCCAAAGAAATGTTACCTTGTGAAAAATACTTCCTATTTTCAAATTCAGTTATTCAGCATTTGCCATACTCCAGTATAATTGACTTGGAGTAGTGGTGAATCAAGACCATATAACAGCAAACTAAGGATGCAGTTCAGTAGACTAAGTGGCACTAAGAAAGCACTGAGGGCTTTCTTCTTTATTCTCTTTGATCTGGTTCAGTAGCAGCTACTGACCCTGTGAAAGTGAGTTTTACCGAAGACTGGGACACTTCATAGTCTCTGCAGTAAACATAAAGCTGAGAGGAAGAAGGTGTAGATCTCAGTGTAGGATAATTACTGCATTGGATTTACAGGAGAAATCATCCACTAAATTATTTCATCAGCTTTAAGACCCAAGTGCTTCTGAGTAGACAGTAAGGCTTCTCTGCAAGTGAGGAGCTTCCAAAAAAAAAGCATTTCATAAGAACAAGGTATGTTTGCTCTGGGAGATATGGATTAACAGAGACAGAGAGGTGACTCATAGGAATAAACTGCATGATGCAGGCTTTCACAAGAAGAAGATCAAAGGATTAACTTTTCTGTCTACTGTTGATCAAGTGGTAAAGTTAAGGAGGGAGTATTCATTCATTGTGTTTTACCCAGAAGCAAAAAAATCAACAGCCAGTTGGCACTGGCTGTTGAGAATAGATGGGCAGGGTTTCTGAGAATCTTCATTCCCTAGGTTATCTCACCAATATATGGAACATACCATTTTCACGTTTCTGTCCTTTCAGACCATTGCACTGACAATCAATGGTTTCTGCCAGATGAGATGAAGAAGACTCTCCATAAGGTGTGGCTGTGTAAAGTTAAGGAGGGAGTATTCATTCATAAATCAACAGCCAGTTGCAACTGGCTGTTGAGAATAGATGGGCAGGGTTTCTGAGAATCTTCATTCCCTAGGTTATCTCACCAATATATGGAACATACCATTTTCACGTTTCTGTCCTTTCAGACCATTGCACTGACAATCAATGGTTTCTGCCAGATGAGATGAAGAAGACTCTCCATAAGGTGTGGCTGTTACAGAGATGGTATTTTGGACACACTTGAGTATGTCTGCCATTCTCTCCTGTGGAGGGCAGTGGTGCTCTTAAATAGTAGTTCCAGCCTTTAATAGCGTACTTGATGATCTCAAGATGAAGCAGCAGCCGGCATGTTAACAATATTATTGTATACTAAGCTGGCTGAGAGATACTGCAAGAAACAAGAAATGATACGAAGTATCATAGAGAGGTTAGAAACTTGGACAAGGAAATTACTTTATCTTTCAAACAAAATACATAATTTTCTAGTTGTTTCATGCTTGCAATAACAGATCAAAACAGACAACAGACAGCAGACAACAACAGACTTAAGGAGTGGGTGAAACTTGGAGAAACCTGCTATACCAAGAGATATTTAGGGGTGAGAGAACAAGAGACCTTTAGAGTGAAAAAACAAGAGATATCGGAGTGATAGCATCAGAGACCTTATGATTATAGAATAAGAGATGTAGGAGTGATAGAAGAAAGCAAACTGGATGATAAGTGAGATGCACATAGGCATATGGGACCTGGGATACAGAAAAAGTCTCTAGGAGCATTAAATGAAGAGGAAGAGTTTTTGGAGCTAAGTATGTGTATTTCAGCTGCTGGTGTGTGAACAAAGCTTTTACTGTTTTACCGGGTAAAGTCAAAATGCCAATAAATAATTTAGGGGCCTACTGGGATGAGGAAATCCAAACGTGGATAATTTGAAGGGATTGCAAAGAAAATCTTGACTCCCAAACTTAGGGTGGTTAGAAAGTGTTTACAAAGGACCTTGACAGAACTACTTAAGATATTCAAAATCAGCTAGGGTGAAACACTTCTTTTGTTAACATCTAGAGGGGAAATTTGGCTCAAGGGGTTTTTTTTGCCTCTTACCTTTATTATTCTCTCAAGAAAATTGTCTGCATCTCATTGGTGAGGGCACTGACTCTGCCTGTGCTGGGGTCATCATCTCCTGGCTTGTCTTCCCTCTTGGAGCAGCCTCATGCTTGCTGCTCCCTGACACCAAATCCTATTGAAACTATTAGGAGTATCTTCACTGGGCTTCCATTTAGAGTCCACTGGCTGTTTGCTTTTTCCAGTTGGTAGAAGGACTGACATTTTTCAACTGAGTTAATATGATCTTTTTCTGCTCTTTGATTGGAAGACATTTTTAAAATAGAAAAATGATACATGAGAAATAGTGAATAAAAGATAATACAGTTCTGATATTCATTCCCAGACAAATGCTGCTTGTACAATAATTTCAGAACTGAAAACATTTTCACAAATACCAGATGATCATCTGAATACTTGCAAGAAATGAACACCATGACCCTATGAATAAGCCTAAGGTTGATCTGTTCATTTAGGGAAAAAAATGAATCTGTTTTCCATTGTTCCTCAATTCCCAGAAAAAAACCAACAAAGTACTATCAACAAATGCTAACAATTGTGCTTTAGGCTGAGTTGGATTCCTCTGAAGAAGGAATATGTAACCGCCACCTTTAACAGCATGCAGCCCATAAGAAACAGTTTAACTCCTTTATGTAACTAGTAGCCTGCCTTCTGACTAGAGACATGTCTCTACCCAGAATATATTTGCAAAGTGTAAGTAGAAAGAGTTTCACTAGCTTTTATTTATTGAAAATTTTGTGCAAGGACAAGAAACAGCAGGAACACAAGAAAGGAGGAAGAGGAGACCCAGAGCCCAGTTCTGCAGTGGCATAATCCCATCCAGTTGGGATCTGTAATGGCCTTCCCTTCACCAGCTCTTGGCTGCTTATTCCTGGTCATGAAATTGCTCTGTGCACTGATTCAGGGAACGAACTAATCTGTTAAAACAAAATAATTGTTTTGTCTTTATTCATATCACTGCTCCCTTTACTGAGTCACCACTGTGAATGAAGTACAAATAGGTGATACTGGAGGCGGCACAGGCTGCAATTATGGCAGCTCCAACTTGGACAGTCTTAAGCTGTGGCCGGGCTGCATCTGCAGAAACACTGACAGCTTGGTCTTGAGAAAGTATCTGTGAAAGACGTCTGGGGAAAGGTACTAGCAAAATGAGGCTTGGCCATATAAGCAAAAAATTACTGCCTGTTGTTTCTTACAATATTCACAGAAATTGGACCTCATACCTTCTTGATAAATAGATGGGATGATACCAAAAGTAGCTAATGCTATCATCAATTTATTCTCCGTTGGGCAAAACTTATATGTCCCTGAACCATGCCGATAAATTATTTAGCTCTTACAATTGTGCTGAGTGCTTTAGATGTGAAAAAAAACCCAATCCAAAACAACTCCTGCTCCCCTTCTTCAAAGCGGGTTCCCAAAGAGCTTGCAATGTCATCTTCCAGAGGCCCATGATGTAGCCCTATGTCTCACTGACATTAGTGGTCCAGTAACAAATCCCAGCCTACTTACTGAGCCATCCTTCTGACAACATGTTAGTGTTTAACTCTGGCAGTGCCTGAAGCCTGTGGGAAGCTGGCGGAACTATTCACCCATCTAAAGTAAGTGTCTAAGTCTTTGTTCGCATCAGTCTAGCACCTTCAGCCTTCCTTGCATGAAAGCTGACAGTCACCCATATATACGAAGAATCAAGCATGCTCACCTCTGTACTGTTTGACCCCTGCTTCTCTCCACCTGATTTCAGTGGGATTTGGAGCAAACTACGAGTAAAGATAAAGGAAAGAATTGAAGGTGCCTTTCATGCTTTCATAAACATAGTTTACATAGGAGAACAGAGATCTAAAACATTTTGTAGGCAGTCCTTTGGTTTTCCACACCTCTGAATGAATGGTGCTGGCCTCGCCTCTGAATTAGCCATAATATTTTATAAGCACACATAGTTATGCTAGTCTCTACCAGCTGCAGTTACTCTTTTTTTCCCCGTAAAACGGGGACATGGCATTATGTATCAGAAAGCTCCACTGTTTTCTCATAGAACTCTATCGTCTTCTCTGTGATATATTAGCCCTTTTGCACTGGAGAACATTTTGTATAGTATGTTTCCTAATTACTTATGAATTTGCTGCTTTTATTGTTCTATGTCACAGCCTTAACATCCCTTTTAATGTACTTTTGTGTGCAAATTAGAATAGCAAGAGTTAAGAAGTAAGACTTTCTGTACATGGTGGCGGATGTTCAGAGCAATTCAACATGTCAAGCTGGGGTCAAATGGAGAGGGAATGTCATTACTAAATGGTAACATTTTCTGTGGGTTTTAGAGAAATTCAAATCCTTTTTTAATCTAAATTTATTTTATCTTTTTTTCAGGGTTAAGGGTTGGACTTCAAGTTCCTGTCAGACATTTGTATATTAAAATGACTTTACATTTAATTATTTTCTAAACCAACTTTCAAAATAGTTATTCACAGAATTGCCATACCAGAATGCAATCTATTTCAATAGGACCTTTTATCCTTACTCACATGTATTTTGTATGATATACTTGCCTATTTGTAAGGCATAGATTCACATATGCTCTAATTATTTTTTAAAATCTCATGCCCAGAAAGTGTCTACTGTCATTCTAGAAAAATCTGGGACGCGATTCTGTATCCACCATGTATATTCTTAACAATGCCTAAGTGATGCCTAAATCTCACTGATTTACTCTGAGTAGCTGAGTAAGAAATTTAAGCCACAATCTATTGCATGCAAATTGGAATAACGAAAGTTAAGAAGAAGGGTTTCTATCTGTGACACTTGTGACAGTGGTCAGCTGCCTTATTTTTATTTTTCCCCAGTCCTGTACTCAGTGCGCAGTTAAAATTCCTATTTTCCTTTAATTCTGCAGTGATGTTGGAATGAGTTTGAGATGGGGTAATGTATTCAAAATCATAATGGTTTAGAAAATTACTTTCTACTTTTTTAGCTATTACCACAAAGTCTTGTAATACATTATCATGAAAACCAGAAAAGAAAGGACAGGGTATGACAGGTATGCTGTAACATGGTCATAATTGTACTAAAGTGTGCAGGATTGTGTGGCTGTAGATTATCCCATATATCTTTCCCATTATTACCCATTTTAGCTAGTCAATGGCAACTATCAGCAACAAAACTCTTCTTTCTATACTGAGGAGGATTTCTGACGGCCTTTCCTTTTCCTGCCTGCCCAGTTTTCCTCCCCTTCAGCCACATGCACCTTATTACCCCATGGCCAGCAAGTACTCCTGAGGCTCTGTGAGACTCACTAAACTGCCTGTGATATGTTGAGGAAAAAGGGATTGCTTTCTTTTAGTACAATATATACATCATTACACATCTTCCAGTTCTGTTCCCAGCTTCTCCCGTTCCTGCTTTGAATTCTGATTTCTCAGCAAAGCAAGCCCCAGCAGAGTGCTTATTGACACCCAGGTCATGAAAAATGTGCTGGCCCAAGAAGCAGGAGGTGGGAGAGAGACCTGAACTGAAAAAATAATCCTGTCTATACCACTCTGTCAGTGAGAGAGATTCTTCCACAGCTCAATATGACGCCTGGAGCAAAGCCCTGAAAGCACACTCCAACAGAAAACCTAAATAGGTTGAAGACCCAAGAGCAGATGCACATGTATTCCCATGTACACACAGACATTTCTGAAGCTAAGTGAGATTGCATTGCTGATGCAAACTACTCTGAAATGTGTCTGAAGCTTTTTAGAAGACTTCTCTATGAAGAACTCTCCATCACTCTTTATAATGACTGTTTTCTTTTACAAGGCTTGAAATATTTAAGGTGTATAGCAGGTTAGCCTTGTAAAAATAAATATATTTTGGTCATTTCCCTGTGGGGCCTATATTTTATTGATAATTAACATTTACTCTATCCATATAGTAGAAATTCCTTGTTTTGTTACTAGCAGGAAAAAAAAGAACAAGTTCACGTTGCTGGCATGCTCAAAGACTATATTTAACAAATTATGTTTTGTGGTTTTCTTTTTCACATTACAAATACCTTATAGTTAGAAAAATGTACTTTTTCTGGCATTCTGAGACAGTGACCAAATATAAACAATTGTTTTCAAAATAATTGTTCCACTGCAGAAATGATTCACCAAGTATCTACATTATTTTGAAAATACTATGAAGGAACAAAAGGTCTTTTAGTTCTCCCATCTTGATAAGTGGCATTTAAAGAGTGCAGATCAATGTTTACTAGAAAGATAAATCCCCTGATGGGGGGCTGTATGAAGCCCAGATGTTTCTTATTGTATTCAGCCTGTATTTCTGCACTTCACAACAGTAGCCCAGATCTGTAGTGAGAAGTACTGCTTTGATTTTCTGTAAGAACCCCGCCTGGTGCTCAGACTCCAATACTGTCTACTGAGCTGTGACACAGGCGAGAAAAGACTTCAATTTAAAGTAATGAAGATGGCCATGGTGTCATTCCTTAGCTGAAAATTTCTAGTGAAAAAGAAAACACAGGCCAGATTTTGTATTCATCTTCACAGCTGTAAACTCAGACTGACTCCACTTAAGTGAATCCAGATGTGCATTGTGCTAATTCTGCAGTTCCCATTAATTGACACACTGTTCACATTAATTGATTTCTGGAGTGTAAGTATCAAAGACAACATTGAAAATTAAATGTTCACAAAGAAAATGAAAATTTTATTCTTCTACATTTATACAAATTATTAAATTCTTCATACATTCAAACTGAGGACTGATTCCTTTCCCTTGCTGGCAGCTCTAGCCTCATTTAGAGTTGACTCACAGAAGTAATAGGAGGCTTTGGACCTAATTCAATAGTTCTTTATGAAGGAAAAGTAAGTGCTTTCTTTTAATACCACGACTGGACGCATTATACACAAACTTCCAAGCTTTTTAAATCGTGTAGCAGGGGGGGTCCCTTTGAAACTCCCACTGCTACACTGAAGTAGTGAAGCATCTCCCAGCGTGCTATGCTATGAGAACACCATTGGTGAAAGAAAAGGAAATATCACAGCAAAATTCAAGTTCAGCTAACTCAGAATCCTCCTGCTCTAAGTTGACTATATGAGATCTAGAAGAAGGATTGAGAGAGAGACTAAGGAAGACCAGTTTTCATGGTGAAATCAGTCTCCCTGTTATACTGTCTTCTCTCTAGCCACAGAGAGAAACAATATCCTGAAGGGGTCAAGTCAGAGACTGCTGCACTGAATTGCTCTCCGACACAGCCTGTAACTCTCTGTTAACTGTGAATGAAGTGGTGACAAACTTTTTAGCCTAAATTTCCTTAGGCTTACTCTGACTTTTAAGATTCCTATTGATTAGGCCCACACAAAATATGGTCATCAGTATAAGTAGTGATGGTTGGGGTAACATGGGTATAATATTGTCTGTATTATGTTATTACCATATAGCGTTTTATCCAGATTGTTCTTGAAAAACAAAAAGGATCGAGACTGCACAACCTCCCAGCAGGTACTGACAGGATGCTCTTAGGCACCTGAAACTGCCCCTTCTCCAGGCTGGAGCAGCCCAGCTCCCCCGGCCTCTCCTTACAGGGCAAGTGCTCCAGCCTGTCCAGCCTGGGGGCCCTATGCTGAACTGGCCCCAGTTTATCAGTGTTCTTCTTGCACTGAGGTCTCAAAACTGGATGCAGTGTTTCAGACGTCTCACTAAGCTTCTGTCTGTATGCTTTGAATAGAAGTCCTTACTGAATGTGTAATTGCTTCCCAGAGTATCATCTTCTACAAACGTCTATCTAATCCAGAGTCTGTTTAGAGAAAGTAAAATGAATCATCTGGTATTGTGGACAAGTGGAAAGTCTTTTGCCTGATTTTAAATCTCGGAATAATTGTTAGAAATAAATTTCTAATTAACAAAGGCTAAGATAACACTCCAGTTGTTATATCCTTTCCCTTTTTGTGAGTTCACCAAACTGAAAAGAATTTCTAGAAGACTGTAAGGGGAAAAAACTGGAAAATCTGCTCCGCATGGGTAAATTAGAGGAATTACCTGTTCCTTTGTACAGGAAAGAATCTGTTTTGTTGGGAGGTTCAGTCCTCTGCTTTAATTCTCCATCCTGTTTTGTCTAGCCAGCTCTTTGCACAGTGCACTCTGTGACACCTCTGAAATCCTTTTAGTGTCATTGTGATCTTTTTTCCCATTTCCATTGTATATTACATTATTTTTTGTAGAGAAAATAAAATACCAGAAGTTTATACCTGATGGAAGAAAAAGTTTTATCTTCAGGAAGAATGCCTAAGAGAACCATTTTGGATCTGGCGGATTATTTTTGAGCTGTTCTAGTAATTCTTTTTTTTTTCTTTCTCTGTATTTTAGAAGCATTTGTCATGTTTTGAATAATTTGATTCTATAATTCTATTGTCTTAGCTTTCTCTATAAAGTAGAGAAGTGATCCTGCATATACCATGAACAAATGTATGTTTCATTTTCCATTAAAGATCATTAATTAAAAAAATATTAAGGTTCTGCATTAATTGTTATATTTTATGCATCAATTCTCCTGTTTCACAATGCTGTTGAAGTCCCAGATATATTTTCTAGAAAATTTCTTGTGGTTCCAATTTTTTATCCATTACATCAATAATTGCATTATAAGCATGAGTAACAAATTTAGTTATATCAAGTGCATTTAGCATAAAGTATTCTATCCCATTAGTTAAGGGTGGTGTATTCAGATCTCTGTGAATGGAAATGACCCAATGCTGTATTTGATAAAAAAACTGTATTTGGAAGAGAAAATTGGATCGTGAATTGCTTGAAATCTTGAAAGGATTTAAAATAATATGAATCAGAAAGATCACCTATAAAATTAACACCGCTTACCTTCCAATTCTTGAAATCTGAATTACCATAGAAGAGTGGTGAAAAAGGGTTTTGCCTCAAGGATTCAGGATGCCAAGCTCTTCTGCTGGAGAAGAAGGATAGTCCTTTTTGGTCTAGATACTTTTTTAAGGCTAAGAGATGGATTCAGTTCTATGGTGCTAAGTTTGGCCCAGATTCTTCCAAGTCATGTCTTCCAGTTGCTACAGTACCTATGGCCAAAATACTCAGCTTCGGGGGAGTAATTCACATTGCCTCCCTGCTAAAAGTTTTCTGTAGGGAGTCCTGGATCCTTAACCTCATTGAAGTGCTGAGCATGAAAGTTATGAAGCTGGGGAAAAGTGGAGGCGGCAGGCATTGCCCGCTGCCCTCACTCCTCTGCGCTGTTCTTTGCTGATGGGCCAGTGGACTGGTCTTGAGAAGGGCTCCTTACAGAGTGGCTCATTTTTCTTTTGAATGACAGGTACAAATACAACCACAGCAATGAGGAATGCTTAAAATAATTTCTGAAGAAAAAATCTGCTGTTATTTCATATTCAAAAATGATGTGATTGAATGAGTGCTTCATGCTCCACTAGCTTATACCTTTATACTAATGCCCCACTGTATAGAGCAGTCTAGAGGATGCATTTATGAACTGGAACTTCTGAAGATTCAATTCCTGTTGGAGCGTTTCATCACATATACGTTTATTTTAAACTTGAAATAATGGGCTGGCAGCTATGTTTTGTGAGCTTCTTTACACTTGGTTAGAGCAATTTGGGCACTCAGGTGCCTTCATGCGGAGTGAAAGTCCACCACCTGCTTGACAATAAGGGACCTTGTCCTATTCATTATTGTGTTAACATAACAGTGTTTCATGAATGGCTAAGTAGCTCTCTTTTCAACAGCTTTATAGCTATGGCGGTATGACACTTATTTCCCTAACATCCACCATTTAATGAAAAGCCCTGATTAGCTCTTCTCTCCCTCCCCTCCCCCCGCCTAGGTGTAACGCTACCCCTCCAGCTCTGGGCTGTCGTGCTGTGGCAGGGGTGAACGCTGCAAGGCAGTAGGAAAGCGACACTATTAGTCAGCTCTGTCTTGCCTGACCTTAGCGACCAAGGCTGGAGTTAAAAGCAGGGTAGTTGTGTATAAAGTGAAGTGTTACAGACATGTTAATAGCTTCCTCTCCCCACCCACTGTATCAGTGGAGATGCCACGTTCTCTAATGCTTCAGTGGTAACCTGCTGGCTTTTGACTTTGCTTTGTATGAAATGAAATCCCAAATTAGAGGTTAGTTTGACGTTAATTTAGTGTCCTCACAGTAAAGGGAAAGTTCTTGAAACAGGTTTCAAGAAAGGCTACAACTATGCTGTTGTTGAGAGAGGTGCTCTGGAGATAAGGAAGGGGCTGTGGAGTATAAATATATCCCGTATTTGTGTTTGTGTGTGTGTCTGTATTTATATGTGAATATATATCTAAATGTGACACTCATCTAGGTCTATATGCATAACATTTACTTATTCATATGCTGTGTATGGTTATATGTGATATAAATCTCTCCCTTTGCATTTATTCACTGTATTTTCTTATTTTCTGTATGAAGGTTGAGGCGTCCAGCTTGTCCTGTCTTCCATCACAGACCATAATGTAGCATAGGAGAAGCCCAAAGTGACTTTTTCTTTCCTCTTTGAACTAACTGCAGTTCTTTCTCCCAATAGCAATCCTCCTGTTCAATAAAGCTTAGTGTGAAAATCCAGAGGTTAAATACTGACAGCAGGAGTTTAATGGTAGCAGGATTTGCTTTTTGTTTATTTACATGCAGTTTAAGTGGAGCATTCAGCATCTGGATTTTGAAGCGTGCTGGTCACTTAGCGTTGTTTGGAGATGTACACACATTGTATGCTTTTCTCTTTCTTTGGCCAATGAAAGCAAAACTTAGAAAGAAGCACACTGTTGGTCCTACTTAAGAATTTCAGCTTCTTTTCTGTTTTGTCCTGAGGCTGGTCCTTGACTTGTGCTGTCACATAAACCATGTCCAGGTGTTGTCACAGAGAAAGCTACACGGCATGAGCAAAAATTTTGCAAGGCAGTGCATTGAGAGTGAAGCAGTGTAGTTGTCTGTATTAGAGTGCTCAAAACCAGGCTGTCACCATGTCGACCAAGGCAAAGCAGTTCACCTACATCTGGAAGAAGAGAGAACTATCTCAAGAACTGGTACTGATTAAGATTTGATTGCAAATATATATATTTTTCCTTATTTCTTTTCCTCCTTTCTACAAAGCTTAAAAAGCTAACGAGTCTCTAATGGTTGTTGAGAAAAGCCTGAAAATGTGAACTTGGTGCTCACTGCAGGCTCAAAACCCAGAAAGCAAATGAAACATACCTTGTAAGACACTTTAAAGCCATATTTTAAAGCCAATTTGATGGTTTGTAGGGGCCTGACTTGTGAGTGTTGAGTACTTGGTATAGGTAAGGCAGCATTAGGCATCCCTGTGTGCTGATTTACCAGAATAGGGCTATTCCCCTTTTGAGGTCCTCATGGGAGCAGTTCAGCTCTCACTACCATCAACAAATTTCATGTGATAATGCAAAAAAACACTTATCCATACTTAAAGAAAAGCAGTACTTAGTTCACATTCTGGCTCACATCACCCTGACTTTGTTTATATTTAGACATCCATCTGAACATGGGAAGAACAGTTATGTTAGTCTCCAAGGTTCAGATGCTGCAGTGAATTCCTGCCATTGATCAAAGACAGAGATATTGGTCTCAGTTTATGTGGTGATTATTATCAACTACAAAATCACAGAATTTTATGGGTATCTAATTCACTGTAATGAGATAGGAGGCTACCAACCTGACAGGCATTGTCTTTAAGTTCATTTTAGCTACTTATTGGTTCAAGGTTTGACAAGCAGTCATTTTTCTTCTAAGAAACAAAATATTTCCATATTTCATGTTTCCAAGAGAAATGTGTTCATTTCACTTATGTGAAGAGTAAATAGGACATCTTCTTACTCATTGTATCCATGTGTATAAACTCACATAATTTATTATTTGAAGAATAAGCATAGTAGAGACCTTTACTGGGGACATTTGAGCTCTTCAATTTCTGGGACACACAGGACAGTCAACAATGCAGTCATATAAATGACTGTCAAGAAGCAGTCTATAGATATATCTCACAGTATCCTTTTGTGTGTCTGTGGAATCAATGCTTCATTGTCATGGGAATCACAGATATATAGGGCTGGAACGTATCTACAGACGTAAGCTAATTCATTCCCTATCCTGACTGTACATAAAACAAACCTGACATATCTCACTTGTTCTTAAAAACCTTCAGTGAAAGAGAATCTGCAACCTGCCCCAGTGAACTATTTCAACCCTTAACTGCCCTTTCAACTGGAAACCTTGTAGCCTGAATCTCCTTTGCTGCAAATTATACTGCTTTCTTCTTATACAAATCCCGCTCAGGCCCTGAGAATAATTGATCGCCGTACTCTTTCTAACAAGCTCTATATATTTGAAGACGTTATCATGCTTCCCCTCAGTCTTCCCTTTTCCAGACTAAACAAATCCAACTCCTTCAACCTTTCCTTGTAGGTCACATTTTCCAAACCTCTTATCATTCCTGTTGCCCTCCCCTGGATTCTCTCTACATTGTCTGTATCTTTCCTGAAATGTGGTGACCAAAATGGGAAACATTATTCCAGCTGAGTTCTGAGCAATACCCAAGAAGAACAGAACATCACCTCCAATAGCTTATACACAACACTCCCGACTTCCACTTGAGCTCCAGACTTTCTTGCAACAACAATAAATAATTTAGTTTGTGGCCCACTATGTTTGTTTTACATTCATATTGCCTGTTTATTCCTCATTTAACAATTGCTCATATAACTTCGCTATGTTTAGTATTTTGCACATATGTTGATTGCATTTCATATTCACTTGTGAATGCTTCGCTAGGACTTGAAGAACAGCTTATATTCTGACCAAACTGCCAAAATGCTTTGCAGTTCTTGTCTCATTCCACTCACTCTTTGGACATTACCAACAAATGTCAAGTATAAAAAATATAACTGTGTCCTCCATCCCACCATTGAGATTGTCGGTGAAAATCATGCTAGAACAAAGAGGCACAGGGACAGACTCCTGCAGAATCCTACTTGAAATACCCTCCAGTCTGACGGAGAATCAGTACTAATTATTATGTTGGGTATTGTTTTTCAACCACTTGGTCACACACCTTTTCATGAAATCATCCAGACCACATTTTTCTTCCTTGCTTATGAGAACAGTATGCAGAGCAGTGTTGCAAGCCCTACTGAAGTCAGGATTTATCAAATCTTATGCCTTCTACTGTGCTGTTATCCAGTCATCCTATCAAAGAAAGAAATTAGGTTGATCCGATCTGTTATTGACAAAGCTATGCTGGCTGTTTCTTTTCACCTTGCTATCTTCTTGGTACCTTCAGCTGGATTGTTTAATAATTTGTTGGTGTGTCTTTCTGGCTGTCTTCAACTGGGTGATAATTCCAAGGTCCTCTTCTTCTGCTTTTTAAAAACAGTTACTATATTTGCCCTTCTCAGTCCCCTGAAACGTCCCCCATACTTGACAAAATCTTGGACACAATCACTGATGGCCCAGAGATTCATATATATCGTTACAGCCTGGTGGCTGAATACCATTTGGCACTGTAAACTTGAATACATGTAACTTCTGTAAATACTGGGTCTTTAACCTGATTTAATTAAGAATTTGTTGGCTTTCTTCTTAATATATTGCTGCTACTATCGTATGAATATGGTGTTTTCATGAAAGAAGCATTTTTTAATGGGGTTTATTTTCTGCCCTGTTGAAGTATATGTTTGAAATCATATCTAAAATCTGTTTACATTTTAGAGAGGCCATATGGTACAGGCACTAGTTTAGAAAAGCTTTGGCTCCCAGGAGTATGTCTATGCTCAAGTGAAGGTAGTGCTCTAAAACTGGTCAAAAGAATTGGGACTGGAAAGGTAACAGGAGGAAAGTAATGGAATTACTCAACTGCGAGGCTGAAAGACACCTCAAGGAGATCGTGCAGTATAACTACTTTCACAGAAGGAAGATCACAGGGGAATAGACAAGCTCCAGCAGATCTTTTATACCCAGGTCTTAAAACCGCTAGTTATGTAGTTTCCATGAAAGCCAAGTATTTCACAGTTCTGATTATTAAATACTTTTACTAACAACCAATCCTTTTTATTTTTTCTGCAAATTAAGGCAATTTCATCATGTATATAAATACCTGAAGAGAGGGTGCAAAGAAGATGGAGCCAGGCTCTTCTCAATGGCGCCCAGTGACAGGACAAGAGGCAATGGACACAAACTGAAACACAGTAGTGTCTGTCTGAACATAAGGAAACACTTTTTTTACTGTGAGGGTGACTGAGCACTGTTACAGGTTGCCCAGGGAGATTGGGGAGTTTCCATCCTTGAAGATATTAAAAATAGGTCGAGACATGGTCTGGGGCAACCAGCTCTAGGTGGCCCTGCTTGAGCAGCTGGGTTGGACCAGAAGCCCCTTCCTACTTCAACCATTCTGTGATTCTCTGATCTCATCCTTCTTCCAGAAGTCAAGGAGAACATTTGAATATTATCACATTTATCCACAAATTAGGCTTTTGCAATTGAGTTTCTTCTAATCTAAATAAACCTGATTCCTTCATTTTTTTCTTGTATCTGCGGTTCATTTCTAACTGTCCACAGATTTGGATTGCTAAGATAGTTTGGTATCGATATATCTCTATTTTAGGAAGGCTTTAAACATTGTCTTACATGTCATGTTCATAAGCAATGAAAATGTAATCATCACTGCTGACTGAAAAAACTCATCAGAATTGATCAATCACACATTGCCAATCCGGAGGTATTTCAAATGAAACACAGTAGGAGTCTTTGCCAGGTCTAGATTAATTCAAAAGTTCTACTCAGGAGCTTCTCTAGCTCTGCCTATCTTCACATCAGCCAAGCAAATAGTGATACCATGCATCCCTGGGGTTTGCATTCAAGCAAGGTGAGGGGCAGAGAAGATGCACTCTTTGATAGGTAATTCACAAAAGAGTTAAAAAAGTGAAAGGGTTTTTAAAAGCAGATGTGAAAAGAAAAGCTTTTTTTACAGTAAATCTGATGATATGCCTATAATTAAGTCAAATAGGTTAAAGGCTTGTTATGCTAGGATTAACATATGGTAAACACATCCATTGAATTACACTGAGATTCATGTGATGATTACATATAAAATTCCATGTAATGAGATATATTTATCATCAAAAGGTCTTTGGCCTTTAAGAAAATGTTACAACAATTATCCTGTGAACGTGAAAAGTCAATAGAGGTATAAATGCATGTCTTTATGCCATTATTGTGACTGGATTAATTTCAACAAGACCAGCCCTACTGACATTAAGCCATCAAGGGGGAAACCTAGTGTTACTGATACAGCCTCTCAGCATGCCCTCTCGTCTTTCCTTGTCTGCTTGGACAGCCAGAAAGAAATTCTTTCCTGAGCTCCATCCTTTTAGAACCACAAACATCAAAATGGAGTTTCACAGTGAATATTACAAGATACACAGTCCTACAGCTCTTCCAATTTTTTTTTTTCTCTTGGATCTCCCAAATGCCTCTATGACAAAAGCTGTATTTGACAGCAGCCACTAGACTTCAGTGGTCACTATTATGATTAGGAGCAACATATTACTATTAACCAGCAAGCTCAGCCTCGTATTCACTAGGGCAAATAAACTGTGGAGTAATAGCAGAATAATAAATTTCTGCCATCTCTGTGAAAGTGAGATGCAAAAAGGAAGATGGGGTAGGATTCATGGGTATACATGGACAAGCAGTAAAGAAATTTGTCAGATAGATACACATACAAGTAGCAGGCCAGCCTGCCCCTTCTTCCCCCCAAAACAGCAAAAAACACCAATAGAGAAAAATATGAAATATTGTCTCTTCTTTTTCTACCTTAAGTGTCTTGTTAATTATTTTCTTCCTGTAATAGAACACTTGAGAGAGGAATATTAGTCTATAGGTTGATCCCCTGTGTTTATTCACACCATATTTTGCATAAAGGCATAGAATGAAGTCTTTTTGTTCCAACCACTGTTGCTTAGTATGTAGACCGATCAATCTCAGGAAGACAGTCTTTCAGTCACCGGTACTTAATAACATGTGCATTTGGTTGTTCTGTTGGATTTGAACACAAACATTGCCTTTAAGAAGACTGAAAGCACATCTGCAGTAGATGGTCTGCCTTGGATCCTGAGAGGGCTGGCATGTTGGTTTCAAGGACAGAATCAATCAGGTGTAATTCTTATTTATGAAGCAATTTTTGTTTTAACATTTGTAACAGCAGTGTTATACCACGTGACCATTTTACATCAACAGCAATATTCACCCACAAGGTGATGTAATTATAAAAATCAATAACACTGTTCTTCAGTGGACTGATTAAGCAAATACATTTTATAGTTCTATTCCAGTTTGCAAAATGTTGAGAATTTGTCAGAGACTTCGATGACTATTTACTCATAATTTATTTCTTTCTCTTTCTTTAGCAATGTTCTACATTGCAGAATCTTGTTTTCCACTATTGTCTTGCAAAAGCCACTGAAAGACAGGAAGAGAAAAATATGTAGACATATCAAAACTACTTATCATTTCACATTCTTCATTCTTCTCCCCAAACTGATTTTTACTTTAATAGGATACCAAGCAACTAAGAATACTGTTCTTGTCTACAAATTGCAAATTAAGTTTAGCTATGAGCTCTTGTTTGGAAGTATAAAAGTTTACATTGTATTATATTTAAAGGCAGCTGTCTTTTGTGGAACTTTAGAATAGGCTAATTTTTATCAAAGGTTTTCCTTTCATGTCCTTTGATTACTAAGCTATATAAGTTAACCAAAAGATAACTAAGCATTAACCCATGTTGCAGTTTTTATCTCCTTTGGCAATCCCATGAGACTTCAGCTAAGTACATTAAATGGAACATAAATCTTTAAGTTGTTTTCATTAAGTCACATATTTAGAATACATATCCCAGTTTATTTGATCAATTGTAAAATATTAGCTGCTGCACTGAAGATTTGTGACATGGTTTGCAGCAAGTGAACAAACATTTCTGAAGAGCACTGAAAATTTTTGCTGGAATGCATGGATAAGTTACAACAATTAGGGTTTGGAACATTAATTTGTGGGTTTTTTTTCTTTATGTAACTTGCAAATATATGCTTAAAGGCCAGTAATACCAACAGGCAAGCTTTGAAGATAATTCTAATATCGGCTTAATATTCTTGGTTTGCATTTCTGTTAATTTTCCCAGTTTTACAATCTTTTGTTCTTTTTTTTAATTTATTGGCCAGCCCCAAAACCCAAGAAGAACACTAGCTGTAAAAGGGCAGGTGTTGGGAATAGCAGTTTTAGTGCGTAGCTTGGCTTACCATAGCTTCCTAAACAACTCCTCTTTCAACTCAGTAATGATGTTAAAATATGATAAAGGAGTAGTTATGGTAAGTATTAATACATTAATTATGTGTGTTGGTGGGTGGTCTGAATATAAGATTTGTATTGAATAATTTATTGAAAGTTTTTGTCCTTGAAATAATATGTTGTACTTTCATATTAGTTTCTATCTAAGACTTTCGCATTGTTCTATAAGCATTAGCAGAACATTATGGTCTATGAGCATTAGCATTGTGTATCTCAGTACACAGTAGAAAGAGAGTTGTTTTTCCATTTACAGAAAGTGAAGCTCAGGTACTGAGAAACTATATAGTATATTCCAAGTCACAGGCAATAGCAAAGCTTAGCTTATTGCCAAAATGTATGGACTTCAGAGAGAGCCTTGCACTGACATGATCCTTCTTATCCTTGTGTCTTTTGTGGCTCTTGTGTTTCAAAAGAGGACAGTTTAGCTCCTTGGCTAAATTGTCCACAGTGAAAAGAGCCTGGTTTAAGCACTTTCCTTATAAACAAGGATCTTAAACGCTTAATCAGGCCTCTATCCTACTACTTTTACTCACAGGGGTGTTCTTATGTGAGCATCCCTGTCCGAAATCAGTAAGGCAGTTCATGTAATAGAAAATTTCCTAAATGAACAAAGGATTTTGCATTAACTTGTTAAATAAGTTTGAAATCATACTATTAAGGTTGTGCCTAAAGCATCTTGAATTTCAAACCCTCACTGCCAAGGGAAGAACTGTAATGATATTTACATGAAAAGTGTTCTTAAACTACAACCTATGTAACTGTTTCAGTATTTCTGACCAGATATGTAGGAAGTGTGGATTTGTCAATACAAAATCGTATTATAGAAATTCAGACTAGCTGCAGAAGTACATGATAATTTGGCAAGAATTACATATATACTAAGTAGTGTTCACTTTTAAAACATGTAGAAAATGCCATATGGACATTTGTCATATTTCCTTTACCACGATAAACCTGCAGTAATACTATTTAGTTTTACAAGTGTTCAAAGAGAGTACATGAATGTCCAGTTTTGGTTTTAATTTTAACGCTGTATTTGACATGACTATTCAGTCGGCAGCTCAAATACAAGCATTCTGAAATTTTAAAAAATACAATAAGCGTGATAACAGTCCATCATAGCCTTTACAAACATTGCTAAAACTTGATTCTTAGTAACAGCAGATGTGGTAGTTCCAAAGTAAAAGCAGGACATCTGTATGTGTCCCAAATCTGCTTGAAATAGATGGCATAGCTTCATCTTCATTTATGATAACTGCACGATCTTCTTCACAGCACTGGGAAGTCCACAATTCCTTGTTTAGTTGTGCATCTTTTGGTGAAGGATTTAGCTACTACTAACTCAGCAACATGGGGTTTTAGCTACCAAATATTTTGAATCCTGGTCTGGAATTCTTTGTTTTCTCAAAGACAAACAGCTAGGTAATGCTCAGCAAATGCAAGAGTGCTGTGCTTTATGCATTCTAGGGATGATTATAAAGGCTAGTTTTATTATCAGTAACACACCATTTGGGAATCAGTAACACATTGTTAAAAACTTGTGTACAACAGTCTTTTGTTGGCAGTGAAATACCCCTTTTGTGTTAATATACACTGCAGTTCTGCTTATTTTAAGCATGCTATACATTAAGTAGATATGATAGGTTGGCATTCATTGACAAATTAAGTGAGTTGATTAGCAATCTGAAATCTGCATGGACCTTCATTATGTTTGTCATGAATTGTAGGCCTAAAAAGTGCTTTTCAGATAAAAGACACAAAACATGAAAGTGAAGCAGAGGCTGATAACCCTTTCTGAAGGAAGGGCTATTAGTAAGTCTCATTGCTTAGCCATCTAGTAAACACTTCAATGACTTCTGATTACTATTAACCAACAGAATGATGTTTTTCTCAGCAAAAAAAGAATTACTTGTGTTTCCCAAGCTGTGCATTTCAGTTCAATAGAAAGAGAGTAGCTTGGCAAGCCAACTGTGCAAATGTTGGCAAAGCGTAAGAGAGTAAGAAATATAGGCAGATTTCACTCTGTTGAACTACCTGTTTTGTCCAAGGTAATTAAAGGGTTGTGAATGGAAATTATGACCTTTGAAATGTTTATTTGGTCAGATCCAAAGTGATCATCACATTTTTAGAATCAGAAGTTCATTGAGTCTTCTTAAGTCAGCCATCAGGTGAAAATTACAGGTCTCACTTGTATGCACTTGATTTAGTATTTTCTGAGATAAACGTGTTTTTTTCATTGCTTAGAATATATCTAAATATATAACTAGGTGATGAATTGAGATCCCATATAGACAAAGAGCAGGGGAACAATTCTTTGCCAATGTTCATTCCTGGGCTCCTACGGGAGCCCTGAGAGCATAATTTAGGATAGCCTTAAAATTGCTCTAAGTTGCATCCAGTTGTCTGGAGCTCCAAGATGCTTCCATACAAGCAAAGCATTGCCAAACACAGAAAAATTTCTACCTTTTTCTCATCCACACTCTTATGGGAGAAGCTGTGAAAGAGACAACTTAGGAAGAAGACCTTATATCATTGTGAGAGTCAGACTTCCAGAGAGAATTATAACAGAGATCAGAATCAATGTCCATGAGCATATATAAATGCATTCTAGCCCATGAAAGACAAAACTTTTAAGAAAAGGTAATATGTAGCTAGAAAAACAGGCTTGCTTTCAGGTGCACAGTCTCTTCTTTGAGTCATTCACGAATCTCATTTCATTTAAATTTTTAGACTATCATGGCTACAACAGCAATATGGACACCCATGTGCCAAGGCAGTTTTGAGCATTTATTTTTGAAGGAGGCAGTTTCATCAGTGTTGTCAAAGGCAATGGTTAAAAGAAATGAAAAATCACCGGCTCATTCTACAAGGAGGCAGGATATGAACTGAAATTGTCTTCTAGTGTATGTAGAGCACAACAAGCCACATGAAGCCTAGGCACGCTGTTACTCTTTTGTTTGAGTTAGGGCCTAAGACTGCACCCATCAAAATTATCAAAATGTTGTTACTGATTTAACTTGGATCAAAACCACTTGATAGGGAAAATAGTTCACATCACGTTATACAGACAAAGTTTATCTCTGTTGTGTTAGAATATGTCCAATACTCTAACATCTAGGTACCAGGAAATGATTTTTAGCTATAAAAAAAACCTCTTCATGTTTCATTACTTCAGCCATACTGCAGTAAGCCACATGACTATAACAAAATATTTAGTATGCAGCAAAATTTCTCCCATCATTTTGAAGGAAACTCAAGTAGAGTCTTACAACATCTATAGCACAGGAGAAATCTTTCATAAACTTGGGAAACATAGTCAGCTCAGAAGCATGCTGAACCATGAACTTAGTTTTGCACCATTTCCAGATAGGCTTGAATAGTTCTTCAGAGGACAAATACATTTATTTATTTATTTACTAGGGAATCAGAAGCAGAGTTAACCTTTTAAGTACTTCTCTGCTGTCAGAGAGGGGGTTTCTAATGAACAGCTCTATTTTGTCTTTTGTCTTCACTTGTTCATATTAAGGAGCATAAAGTACTTCTGGCTTGTTTAATATGTAAATTATGTCTTGCATGATCTAAGAGGTAGCTCACAGGTCCAAGGTCCTGGAAAGAACCAGTCTATTCTTAGGTACAGGTAGGTCAGCAGCAGAGTTTCTTCACAGTGAAGGCATTATCACAAAGAAATTCACAAATAAAACCTTCAATGACTTTACCGTGTGTTGAGGTTAAACTATTTTGCATAAGTGTGGAAATGAATTATCTATTCATTTTAGATCCATTGTGTCCTTATTCAGCATAGCTCTTAAAGAAAGGCCAAAGAAATCCTGCATAACACCAGTGGAGCTTTCAAATGCTTCAAAGAGCACGGTATCAATTGAAATATCATCAGGCGTGCTAACATGTAGCTGTCAGGTGAGCCTGATGGGCTGTTATTACCACTGTCATGACTATTATTGCTATTATAATTATTTGATCTAATTATAGGATAAGCCAGGACCCCACTTCTATAAGTGGTATATACAGAGAAGGTCCCTGTCACAAAGGCTTACGAAGTACAAACTTAGTAAAGTCTTCCCTGGTTCTGTGTCAGTTAACATATGAACCCTAGCAATAGTCAGGTATGCAGAAAAGGAAAAAAGGAGAGACTGACTTTCTGTATTAATCAGTGATGTCTGGTATATATATTTACTGTAGATAGGATATGCTACATTTGATGTATTTACATTTTCTTTGTGACTAGACAATGCAAACATAAGCAATTCCAACCCATTCAAATCAACTTTCTCTGGTCAGTTCTGAGCATTAGAGAAAATCTTTATGTTCTTTTCAGCCTTTGGTATACAACAAGGGGCCAAGCATTTTACCTTGAGCAATTTTGATTCCCCTTTACATTCCCAATGTCCTTCAAATTCTGGGGCCTGGGGCCATAGGCTTAATGAAACTCAGACGCTGGATCTAAATGCTCGTAGTTTTGAATAATAAATTTGAATCATTAAGCACTTCAGAAGGGAGTAAAACATTTGTGTAAAGGGACAGATTCTTATGGAAAGCGAACTACTGACGAAAGATTAATGAAGTCCAGGAGAAGAGCAGGACACAATTCATGTTCTGTTTCCAAGTGAATCTTGAGTTTTGTGGGAAAGGGATCATTTAGCTGTGTTAAATACAGAAGTCAGGTTAGAAACTCCCCATTTGATTTTTTTCCTTCTAGTATAAGATATCACAAATCAAAACTGTTTCATATGGAAAAATCCAAAATGCTTAAATTTCCATGGTATGTGTTTTTCTTATTGTGTAAAAGTTGTCCTGCTTTCATTTATAGGCAGATTTTTTTCTTAGAAAAACCTTTAAGATTATTGGTAGCTTGTATTTGGATTTTATATTTTGATAAAAAATTAATGCTAGTATTAAAACATGCAACATTTAAAACCCAAACTAGGATACAACCTCTTTTAACAGTATTTTTAGAGGTTTCAGTATGAGGATAATGAAATGATCTTAAATGATCTGCAGAGTCCTTTTGGAAAATAATAGCTTTTTCACATTTCTGTAATCATTTTTTTAAGATATGGATACTGATTGTGCATGATGATTCATAGTCTCTCTTCTATATCTTAGTTTTCCTTTCCTTTTGCTCCCCTTCACATATTCTCAGCTCAGCTTAACTAGCACCATTTTGTGTCTCTCTCCACTTTACGATATGATGAATGCAGCCATTCTTCTCTCCCCATCATTACAGCTGGTCTTTGATCCAGTACAGCTAATTTATATTTACCATCTATCATCTACCATCAAAACTTTATTGGAAAAGAGGTGCACCTGGACTGAATGAATTTCTTTTGATGGAGTTTGAGACTATTTTAGGACTTGTGATTAGGACACATTCATCCTCTTAATGGAACACAACAGAGCCGTCTTCAAATTTGTGCCAGCAAGCACTTGGTTTGTTTCAGCACGTCATGGATATTTCAGAATTCACCGAATGTTAGACTTGGCTACACTCATTTGTTAGTGATTTGATCAGAAAGGTATCTTCCCTGGTAAATTCTCTTGTGTTTTGTACACATACAAATTGTATTTATATTTGTAGCACAATCCTAATCATGGGGGTTGGACTAGATGACCTTTAAAGGTCCCTTCCAACCCAAACTATTCTATGATTCTATAAGTCATTGGAAAACTATAAGGATGTATCTACCCAGCAGACTGTAGAAAAGCAGAATATATTAGATAATTATGACCCCTGCTCTTCCATACCTTAATTGTTACAAGTACCTGAGCTTGATGGTTTTATCCTATTTAGATATGTCTTCATTGCACATTAAGACAATACAAAATGTGCAATTAATACTCTGAGATTATAGACATAAGGTAAAATAAAAGTACATGCCTTATAACTGTATACAGCCATCAAAAAATCTATCATGAATTTTCTTTAGACAATTCATTTGTAAATGATTCTTCTACCACAAATGGTATTATTATGCTAACAATTGAAAATCTTGCAAATAAGCAAATTGGACAGTTTCTTTTAAATAAATGGTTAGATGCAGCTGTGAAACATGGGTTACACTGTCAATTCCCCTTTATGTGATTTGAAATATGTGTTGCACTAAGGGGTACTGGTGGTAAATATCTACACACCACTGATATAACTTACTCTTAGTGGGGTCAGCTCTAGGTTAAGACACTTAAATTTGGGACTTTACAGGCAGATGCCCACATGGGCACTAAGTGCCTAAACTTTCGTTATAGTTACTGAAGATCTAATTAATAGAGCCTAAAGAGTGGTTTAGCTGACCTAAAGCAGAGATCTATTGTGTGTTCAGTAAATGAATATCTAAGCATCGCTGACTCCACTGGACTTGATTCAATTGCCCTTAGACAGCTAACTAGTATTGTTTGAGATGCCCAAGGTATCTCAGACATGTGCAAAAGCTTAGGAATAAGGCACAGGGCCTAAAGGAGACCAAAGACCTTCTGGAGTGGCAGCAGGAGGACCAGTGGGACGCTCCAGGGCAACTCAAAAGGCACGAGGCTACTCAGAGCAGTACGCTGAACTGCACTGACTCAGATACCTAGCACAAGGTTTATGTGTAGATACTTAAATTACACTGTCTTAACCTCACACTGAATCTGAACCCAGGCTTTTTTTTTTAAATAAACTGTTATGTGTTGTTACGTTTTTCTAGGAAATGGTATTCCAGCTCCTGGGAAGTCATCACACTGTCCCCAGGCAAAGGACACAGAAGCTGTCTCTCGCTAATGGGCCTTAACTGGGGAAACCTGACTTGTCTGAAAGGTCTGCATCACTCTGGGGAAGTCACTTGATTCAGGGAAGCCCCTTGTCTCAAAGCTGGAAGGATAGAGGTCTAGAAAGTCACAACTCAAACTGAGTCCTGCAAAGCTTCCACTGTCCTGGCTGTGACAGAGATCCAAGCTTAATCACAAGCAGGTGGTGCAGGCAGCTCAAAGTTGCAGTCAGCTGGCAGGGAACCTGGAAGATCTCCAGTCCCTGTGGTCAAGGTAGTCCAAGGCAGTACTGCCCCAGAGTCACTGAATGTGGCAGACCAGTGTGTCCTAAGTGTGCCTGCTCCAGTCTACTGAAATTCTTTTTATATATTGATGAGAACTTGTCAAATTCAGCATACTTCTGCAAAGCATTTAGATAAGAAAGATACTAAGAATTTCTTAAGTTAAGAGGCTGTAGCAGTTCCCTCTTAGCATCTTCCAGGGAAACGTGCTTGCTCCATGTCACATGATGGAGGAGTAGCGGTACAATCATACATTAAAGCTGAGTTTGACCTCATGATGTGTGTGAAAAAAACATCTAAACTGATAATTTGGAAGATTCTCTGAGTAGGAAAAAAAAGACTTCAGGTGGAAAATTCCTGCCAAACTAATATTTGTAGTTCAAATTTGGTGCAGAAGGCTGAAACAGAGAGGAAACAACTTTTTGGAGTGGCAGATTTTAAGAATCGAGGACTTACACAGCACCTCAGGCAGTAACATAACAATGCTCTGACTTATAACAGGGTCAGCGGTGGATTTACTGTGGGTGCAGGAGAAAGTGCAAAGGGACCTCCCCATCTAGATCCATTAGCATGACCTGCTCTCTTTGGGGAAATGCTCCCATGGGGTCTCTACAGTCTGCTCCCCACCCTGTCCCCATCACAGCTGCATCCAGTCACCAGCTCACCATGGGACTGATGACGGGTCATTCACTGATAATGACTCACACTTCATAACTCTTTTTTTTCAGTCCTCTCTGATAGATCATCAGTTCCAACAAACCTGTGCTAGGCAGTGACAGAAATGCAAGAGGCATTATTAACAAAAGCATAGCAGACTCCAAACACCTAGGCAGAGTCAAGGCATCCATACTTTGTCATGTTAGAATATAATAATAACACAGAACACACTTAAGTGTTGATATAATCTTTTTCTATATTTGATTTAGAATAAAACCAACAGTTGCTACAATAATCAGGGTCTATTGGCCTTGGTCAAGTGAGAGGGTTGCAATCATTTATTAACTTAATCCTTTTCATGTGTTTCAAGCTAGAAAATAAACACCCATTTCTAAGCATTGTATCTATCTGTTCAACTTTTATTGTAGCCAGAGCACTGGTGTTAATTAAATGCTGTGTGGGATTTTAATCCCTATCATTTGCCAGGATGCACACAGGAAGACAGCACCTTAAACAATGCATCACATCAGAGAAATCTATTTAATCATTTGCTTTATTATTCAGGGAGTGTAAAACTTCTTCTTATGGTATTATGATGCTCTGTATTCAGAGTCCCCTGATAGCACAGAAGTAAAACAGTTAAAGCGTTAGCAACCTCAAGTTTGCAAAAAGCCTGAGACTAGTTTAAAAATAACAAGATTTTTAAAAGAATACAGTTTAGGATTTTTTCCCCCATTTGTGATCTTTTTTTTCTGAGCTTTTTGGTTTCAGTTGGGTGCATTTCAAGATTTTCTTGGCCTCTGCATGGTCTGGGAACTCCTTTTTAATGAATGTATTTCTGTTATTTCTTGATTCCAAGAGCTGAGGCTTTTAGGAAAAAAACAAAAACCGCAAACAAAGCAAAACAAAAAACCAATAATGGAGCATGACAGAATCCTGACTTAGTCAGGCCTTTGAGAGGCATTTGCCTACATTTTATACACTGCAAGGGACAACCCTCACCCAAAACAAAGACTTTTAATTCAAAATGCCAGGTTTTTTTTTGTAATCTAAACTAGGGTAATTAACAAATTCTTATACAGAGAAAAAGAAAAGTAATTAGGTCAGAGTGCACAGAAGTAACAAGGAGGGAAGAAAGCCCTTTTTTGCAACCATCTGAGTCCTCCCAGGACTGTCTTTGCTTCCCCACTTGGTTCAGGCCACTCAGAAACTATCATCTGGATTGCACCAGTTTTGCACACTCCTCTTTAATCCCTGGGCTCTTTCTTCTTCCATCACCTCAAAACCCTAGCTGTGCATTTCTCCTTTGCTCTCCCCAGCATCCCCTCCTAAGCTGCAGTCTCCCAAATCCTCACTGTGACTCCCTGTGGTTTTCATTCCTGCCCAGACTGGGTTTCAGGAGCATCTTTTCCATGAGCCCCTCAGCTGCTGAAACAGTGCAATGTCCCCCTCCCTCCAGGACTCTCCCCTGACCCAGTCGCTCTCCTGTAACCCAGGAACAAATAAAGCAGACGCCGATCTGTTACCCCAGTGTTTTTCAAGATTAATTTTACTATAAAATGAAGCTGGTAATATATAACCTGCATATGTCCTTTATAACGTGCTGTGCTAACCTCTGAGTTGGATGAGCCTGTTAATTAAACTCTTTAGCCTGTTTTTAGATAAGTTAAAAACAATTTAAAAATGCCTGATTGAGTGTCATTCCTGAACTTTTCTGAGGTGCTCAGAGCTAAGAAAGAAACTCAGAAACAGCTATATTCACCAAGTCCTTACTGTATAGCACTTTCTGATTCAAGACAGAGACGAAGGAAAGAGACAGCGCTTCCAAATAAACTCACAAAGTCACTTGCAAATAAAGTTTTTTTCTATGGTGGCTTGAAACTGTAGTCACTGCTTTTCCACTCTTATTTACAGACTAACAGTGGACACTTGCGTCCAACCTCTCAGTTGGAAACACCGAGATGTGTGTTTCCACAGCCTTGGTCCTCATTTCAAATAAATTGCTATGTTTTGTGTGTTTATGCAAATATATATATCACTCTCGTGTGCTTTACATTGCATACTTGCACATGCATCTAACTATATGATGTCTGCCAAACTCACAAGTAGCACAGTTTAAGGCTCTGCATGCACAACACAAATGATAGCATTAGAGATATATACACACAAAACAAAAGAAAGTCATTATAGTTAGAATGTCATTTTACAGCCATGCTCACTCTTGCAGTAATCAAATATATTTACTAGTTTATTATGTAAGTTCAACATAAATATATCCTGCCATTGTGTTTCTCTCAGAAATCCAAAGTAGATAGCAATTCACTTTCCGTAACAAACACGACAATATACGAACAGTTCTCATTCACTTGATTAGATCTTATATATCGATTTATAAATGGCCAATAAATGGTACTAAATGTTTACCAGATGTGCTAATAAATGCTTTATAAATAGTTATGAGTTGTTTCAAAGCCTAATGAGTAATTGGGGTTTTTATATTCATCGCTCACAACTCCTTTAATAGAGATTCTGAGAATTGTCTATGACATACCATACATGCTTACACTATCAAGTTATTTTTCATTTTAAAATGAAAATGCCATATAAAGTTTGATCCAAAATAATGCTTAAAGATATTATCTCATCCTTCTTTAAAAACACTATCATCCAAATACAAGTATAAATTAGATACAAATCTACTTACTATCAGATGGGGCTGTTATATCCTGATATATTGTCTATGCAACTAGTGTAGGGCCTTGGAAGTAAATCCTTGGTAGGAGTTTCAAAGTGAAGAGTATAATCCAAATATAAGCCAATAAACTTTGTAAAGAATAAGCCTTTGAAACTCAGGACAAGAAAACTCTCTCACTTCAGGAGAGATTTTTTTTTTCTGTAGCTAAGCAATCACTTAGCTGATATTTGAATCTTAACTTATGTTTCCTGAAGTTGTTCTTTGATCCAATACTGCTCGGTCAAAATCCACTATTGTAAGTTTATATATGGGATAGAAAAGTGACCTCAGAATGTCACACCATGTGTTTCTCATGAGCTGTTAGCATGCTATTCCCTTGTGATTAGAAACGGCAAGATTCCCCCGTGTTGAATGATCTGGTGATATCATGGGACTTGCATTTCTCTGGATCTTTAGCTACCTCATGAAGACAATACAACACAGAATCTTTTTTTTTTCCCCAAACAAATGTAAGACTTCTATATCATCAGAATAATGGAATTTTGTGTAAGCATGAGGACAATGGCTGATTCAGGCTGGTGTTCTGGGGCAAGAACTGGATATTTAGTTAATCAGCTGGAGACGTCTAACTGGAGACTAGATAAATGGTACTGCAAAGCACAATGCACCTTTGAAAGACTGGCTCTATGTCAAAATGAAAACATAGGCCTGCAAACCGTGAAGCAAATTTTGCTTTCATACGGTGCCGTCTATTTAAAAACAGTGACAGCACACTCAGTAGAAGATCACACTCCACACACATGAAAATGCAGCAGTGTGTGCCTCTTACGGCTCGTTGTACAATGGCCATCTGCAACAGAGAGGCAGGAGTGATCAAGAGGTAAAACGGGACTGGAAAGAAAATGAAGCAAGACTGATGGTGAGGACCAGCCAAGAAAGGCTGGTTTTGGGGGTGGGAGGACTCTTCAGATAAATCCCAGCACTTCAGGCATTAAGGCTCTAGGCGAATTGGCATCCAAGGGAGGGATGAAGGTGGGTTGCAGGTGTTCTGCTTCCTAGTTACAGAGCAGAACTGTAGCCTCAAAGGAGGCTGCCTTTTCTCTGAAGGAAGAAAAGTGCAGCGATTATGTCTATTCCTATAAACTGTGGGGAATGAGATTATACGGGGGTGGAGTGGAAGGAGGAACAGAATGAAGAGATGGGTGAAAGCCTTAGGGTTCCCACACACACACCAGCTAATCTCCCGAGACCACATGTCTTGGAAGAGGAAGAGCTCATGCTAAGATGCCTGGGGCTCTTCCACTGCTGAGCTGCACACTCTTCCTGCTTTGACAATACCTCCTTTGGAGGAAATGCTAGGGGGAAGGAGGAAAGGATGAAACTTGGAGCTTTCTGAGTTTCTATTCACCAAATATTCACCCTGGACATACTCTGGATGCAAGTGTCCAGTGTTAGTCTGTAAATAAGAGTGGAAAAGCAGTGACTACAGTTTCAAGCCACCATAGAAAAAAACTTTATTTGCAAGTGACTTTGTGAGTTTATTTGGAAGCGCTGTCTCTTTCCTTCGTCTCTGTCTTGAATCAGAAAGTGCTATACAGTAAGGACTTGGTGAATATAGCTGTTTCTGAGTTTCTTTCTTAGCTCTGAGCACCTCAGAAAAGTTCAGGAATGACACTCAATCAGGCATTTTTAAATTGTTTTTAATTTATCTAAAAACAGGCTAAAGAGTTTAATTAACAGGCTCAGAGTAATAGTTATACCATTTTTCCTTTGCTATCAGCTTTCACTTTTATTTACGATGGGAGTCCCCCTTGTATCTCCTTTCCCACAGGGCCCACTATCACTAATATTTCTGTGATCTGTGAATAAACCAAAATTTAAAGTTAGTACTTACAATCAATGCAAATTAATGATTTCTTAAAAAAATATTTCAATCAGGAAAAGCAGCTTTGTAGTTGAAAATCCCATGCTGGCCTTAGAGTGGGAGTTTTTCCAGCCTCTGCTTAAATCCAAAAAAATACTGCAATCTTCTGGCACAGGCTCACTGTAATGCTTTAAAAACAATTTAGCAACTGTCATTGCTGTAATTACAGTAACTAATTACCATCCTTAGCAAACAAATAGCTTAACATAATACGCAAGCCGAATCAATTTTGAAGAAATGCAAATTCCGAAAGCGAAAAAGGGCATTTTGGCAAACCTGAAAGAGAAGCGGGAAAATAATACACTTTGTTTTATCTGCACATAATTCCCAGGGAATATCATATCATAAATATTTGCATTCAGTTCTTATCAGGACATTTGCATTTGCTTCTTATCAGTCTGCAGGCCGGACTCTGCCAGATAGAGAGTAGAGCTCCACACCATGCACATATTTCTAATGAATCACGTCTCAGGCCGAGAGAATATTTTGGCTGGAACTTTATCACTGAGATGAAGAGGTCATTTACTCTCAGAGTTGGTTCATCTTGGAATTGTCTTGAGATTTTGATGTGATTCAACCAACATTTTTTAAAACGAAAATATAAACCAACTTTGCATTCTGTTCATTTCTGTAGCACTTATTAAGTCTGATTGTCAGAGAAGTAATTCCTCCCCCCAAAATCAAAATCATATGTAAAAAGGTTTGATTCATATTTATGTCCCACACTCCATAACAAACAATGCTGCACATTTTCCAGTGTACAGAAAAAGAATAGAGCAATAACAGATTAAAAATAAAGACTAAAAATGAAACAAGCCGCACTTAACAACCATTATCTTGAAATTTAATGCCAAATCCTTTTGTAGTACTTCAGAAATACATTTGATTAGTGGCAGTTTTCTCAGTAATGAGAGGAAATGTTTGTGATGAGAAAACAGTCTCTCTAATGAGCCATCAGATTTCCTTAGCAGTTTCCCACAAAAAATATTTTTTTCACCTTTTTATTATAAAAAGTGCATCTCACCTGTAAGAAAAACAAGTGGAAAATGTCATAAATCTGAAAGTCACATACATTTTCCTGTTGCTAGCTCAGACACACAAACAAAGGGAACATACACCAAAAGCACTGAATCAACTCGATTTTGCATTCTGCGTTTTGCGTGTATTCAAGGAGGTTTTGTTTATTTTTACTTGGAATACAAGTGTAAGCCCATAAATACATTCTGTGATGGCAAAAAAGTCACTCATGACCTCCTATACCTAAGTATAAAACTGATAAGTATTACATGCCATCTGGGAAAAGGCAGATTTTGCACATTAATTCAATGGTATAACATTTCCAAATATTTTAATTGAACTGAGTAATTCTTTTCTGTGACTTTGGTTCACTGCCAGAATACCCCTTTTTTGTTTTGCTATTTATATAGATTTTATATTCTTGTAGTCCAATTCAGAATTTAAAACAACTTTTGTCCCAAAGTGTGTATTTTAAAGCCATGCAAATTACCACTTTCAAGTTCCTGAACTAGTGCAACAGCCAGATCCTCACCTGATGCAAGCTGCTATTGTTCAGTGCAGTGTTGCTGTTTACACCAGCTGACTATTTGGCACTATTTATTTTTATATAACTTCTGGGAAGTTAAATCTTGACTAGTGATCAATCTACTATGTGGTGTGTGATTTCTTTTATGTGTTGTAACATAGCAAACAAATTTGTCTCCTGGTCATTTGAAGCACTACAAAACCATTTTAAAATGGATCCGTTTTTTTTTCTGTGTAATGATCACTTAAAGTTAGTTTCACCTGATGCCTAAGTATTCCACTTTGATTTATTTGTTGAAACACACTGCAGTTTCTAGTTCATTATTATTCAAATGACTGATACAGCTCATTTGGACCGAGGAAAACATTGCATCAGTGGTGTCAGAATTATCTGAAAACAGCCCCTGAAGCCATACTGCTGTTACCAAACTTGGGAAGTTTCTGATAATATACTGTGACCATTACAGAGTGAATGCTGTCCTGCTCTTTCCTGATGCAATATTTGGATGCGTTATTGCAGTGCTGTAAGCATGGGGCAGGATACTTGACTGCCATTCAGCTGTAACGAAGAAGAGTGAATATGTGCAGCACATATGCAAGAAGAATTGATGGAGATCTACAGTTATAGAAATCATCCAGTCATTGTTTCTATAGAAGAGTTAGTGTCACCTAAATTTCCTCCTTGAATCATCAGAAAGTGGTGGAAAAAACTTCAGCAGCAGAGACAATGACATCCTCGAGACCTCTCAGAGATCTCCTTTGGAATAGCTACATATCTGAGCTCCTGACCATTTCCCCCACACATAAAATGTGTATGAAGAGGAAAAAAAAGAACAAGATAGTCTCTCTCTAATATACTTCTATAAAATCAGATGTGATTTCATTGAAAACTAAAATTTGGTATTTGCTGTAAAAATAGAACAGTTAAGCTCTTGTTTCTGTGTTGCTGAACATATACCACTGCAGTCAGTGACAATTTAGTTATTTTAGCTCATCGGGAGCAGTTTCATCCTCATCCATGGCCTTTTTCTCCTTGTCTCTTGTTTTAAATTAAATTCATATTAAACTAAGACTAATAGTGTAGTGCAAAAGCCATTTTGAACATGAAGTTGAATTCCATAACTCATCTAGTCTAGAAATCATCTCTATGGTTCATGTTTTATCATTTGTTTTTAGCTCTTTCTTTGAGGTGGGAAGGGCTTACAGTTAAGAGCCCATTATCAGAGTGAAGGATGCAGGAAATCCAAAATATTTATGTTTGTTCATGGCACATGGACAAGAAACAGTGCTCAGGAAAAGGGTTTTCTGATTAAGTGATTGAAAACATTCTGGTGTATGTTAATGGCTTCTTCTGTCCAACAGATAACATCATCTTTAGCCTTATCGCTGTTCTTGAACTTATTTTAAACATTCTCCTGTGCTCTTCCAATTATATACTATGCTCTTTTGGCATCCCGTCTCTTCACTGCAAATCATCTCATTTGTTTGCCTTCTAATTTTTTTGCCAGCAGGTTGGGTGTAAAAAGAAGCATTTAACAGATACTTGAAGTTAAAAAATACTTTCCTGAGTGAAATTAATTTACATGGAATTAAACCATACACTTACAGAAAAAGAAAAATTGGTTTTAAAGAGAACAAGGCTTGAATTTTAATACCTTGATATCATTCTGGCTGCATGAGCACTGTGAAAAGATAAAGATGAAGGAAGATCTGATCATTATTTAAATGTATGCAGAGGACTCCCAATAAGATAAAATTAGGTAAGATCATGGTAGATCACAATTTTTAAAATACTGAATATGTCCTTGTCTTTTCAGCTGTAAGAATCTGTCCAGGATAAGACACTATGAAGGCTTTTGTAGCAATCATAGTACCACTGATAGTAACTTATAAGGCACCTTTCATTGTGCAGGATCCCAAAGAGGTTAACAAACTATGTCTGCTATTTATTCATTTAATTATTACTGCTTCTCATAAAAGAGGTATGTCTATGTCAGAGGTACATTGTTATTTAGATATACACTGGCTGTATCAGTAAGTGGGGAAGACGGCTGATCCAGAAATCAGTACATAACTATAGGCCCAGATTTGACCTCCTAACATATTGTTGAGGGTGCAGTAGATGAACAAAATAAAACATGACTTCTCTGGTGACAGAGAGAGGGAGGGAGAAGACAATGAGGGAGGGAGAGCACAGAAGAGGGAGGACTGCCTTCTGAGACCTAATTCAATATTTATTTCTGTATTTTGCTCAGTTTTAAATACAGAAATGGTTCTTAAGCAGCGTCTAAAATTCAACCCCACCTTTCCCAAGTCAACCAGTCTACTCTCTTGGCCAGTGGGAAACATGTTTAAATCCCTTCAGAGTGAGCTGGGCATTGAAAGAAGTCTGATATTTTCTTGTTTGAGGGACTAATCACCATGATATTTTACAAGAGGTAGGTTGCACCCATACAGACTACAGTAGTTTAAAAGAAAAGGTGGGGTGAGCTCTAGGAAAGGAAGAGAGCCAGGCTGTGCACCCCAGGTGGACAAAGGCACCCCAGAGGACCCTGGGCGAGGGAAGGGCCAAGAGAGTATGAAGCACCCACCCTTTGTCAGCATTTCTTGTTGACTGCTTCTGCTGAGGTGTCTAAGATGTAGATCCTATTTACTGGCATTTATCAACTGTAAGCAGGTAAAAGTTCCCAAAAGGGACTTGTTCTGTCTTTGCGTACATCAAAAAAATCTGAGTCAAGGTCTGTATTTCACATCTCTCTATCTCCGGTCTCTAAAATGAGAATGAGAGACCTCATTCAGATGTTTATTCTCTTGGAGGTGGGAAAAAAGTTGATCAAAATTTGCAAGGTGGTCAGTATTAGAGATGTACTAGTATTTTTTAATATAGAAATTAATTGAAACTGGTCACATTTTTAAAGAACTAAAATAATTGAATGCATTTTTTGATACGTATTACCATTGTTTATTGAATTCTTTATTCAAGCACCTATAGTATTCAACTACATATAGAATTACTCTAACACCTCATAAAACTACTTGTTGAACACATTATTTGATGAAAAATGGTACAATTTCTCAGATAATGGATTCCTTAAGTACTATTCACCCAGCTATAATACAGATAAGAGATTTTTACTAAAACACAAAGCACTTTAGGATCCCTTTGAATTGAAGGACCTACATAAATATTGTGTTCTATGTATAGAAGGGTATACATCAGTCTACTCTATTGAAATTACAGCAGTTATACCCATTTCTACTGATATGAATCCAACCTGGGTTATAAGCATTGCATAGTACATGTTGACTTTTATATTAACGAACATGCCATGAGCTTGCCCATTTATCTATCCTTATGTCTTTGTCTAACTTTGTATAGGATACATACGTGAAACTCTTCATGCATCATTGAAATGCTGGCATCCATTGAGGTGAAAGGCAATTTCTGTTTAACAGGAGACAGAAACATAAAACAAATGTTTAGGACAGGAAGTGAAGGAGAACTAATCCAGCTGAAACTCCAGGGGATTCCAAGCAGACAGAATAATATTTGCAGATGTGATTAAATTCTTTGTTATGAATGATTTTTCCCATGAATTTAGGACTTTTTTTTCTGTATCTTCTTGTTGTTGTTGCTGTATCATAAACTGTATCATAAACTGTAGATATGTTAGTCACAAGTATTTGCTTTTCACTTTCTCAGAAAGAAATTACAATTGATATATTTTTTTAAGCACTGATGGGGGCCAATCATATTTAATACTTGTTGTCCATAGGGCATAACGATCATCTAAACCTTATACTATTGCTCTGGATTCCTGATGGATGGCTGATACTTTTTAAAGCCCCTTACCCCAAAAAAGGAATACCAAAAGATGAAAGGTGAATGCCAAAACACTCTACTAGTATAAATATTCATGCTGAAATTACTCAAAGTCTTGGGAATCATGGACATTACAAATGAAGTGACAGTTTTCAGCATAGTCTATAACAGATTTAGCTGTAGTGGCAGAAATAAAGAGCTGAACAGTATTAATAGTTTATTTTTTTAAAACTAGTCAGATAGCACTTCTTGTATTCATTCTTCCAACCACAGCAATTGTCCAAATTGTCCCGGAGGTCTCTCTTCATTCTCAGCCAGGACTATGCTGCTGGTAAGGTTATGCAGGTGAGCACAGGCACCGTAACAGAGGGATACTTCAGAGCCATTAATTTAACCCTGCCTCCATTTATCGCACAACAGACATTTAAGGGAGTTTAAGGAAGGGTTACTGGGCTACTTGACAGCTTAGTTTTGGATCTTCTTACCTGCACGGGCACACGGCCACCCTGGAAATCACAACTTACTGGTTATAAGTCCCATTTGGGCTTTATTTTTTTTGGTCAGCAGTCAGTGTCGTGACAAACTAAATGTTCATCTCAAATTCCCAAGTCTTTCTCCTTTTACCAAAACCCTGTGGTGCTGTGAGGAGGCAACAGGGAGGGAAGAAGGTCCTGGATCTGCAGCAGGTCAGTGGGATAGGAACACTCCTCCTGGACCCACAACAAGCGCCCGCTCCCACCCACCACCTCGGGAAACACCACTCATGAGCTGCAAGCACAAAGAAAAGAGCAAAGGGGCTGGAAAGA
>NW_008824676.1:5437569-5444379 GCF_000699105.1 Pygoscelis adeliae
TGGCAGGCTGCCCATTCCCCCAGGAGCAGGTTATGTGGCCGGGGCCACTCCCCTGTCTTCTCCTGGGACACTTCCCACCAGCCCTTTCCACCATTGCAGTCCTGCCACATGCTTCTCAGTGTACGGCCATAGAAAAAAGAGAAAACTAGCTTGCTGGTAGAGAAAAATCACTGCGAGGGGTGGTGATGACCACTGTGGAAAATTTTCTAGACCTGACAGGTTTTCAAACTTATATTTAAGCACCCATTCTATACCCCGATTCATGTCCTAACCTTCACTATTAATTGTTCTTTTTGATGCAGTCTAGAACAAAGAGAGGAAAAATAGGGTGTCTTTCCATCTGGAAAACACACCAATTGAAATATCATCGTCGGTAAGTCCGCTCTACAGACACTAATTGATATTGTCTGAATAAGTGGAAGTGCCTGTCAGAGAAGCCTTTTAAACTGCTGACTCGTTTTCCTATCCAGTATACTTAAAATTGGCATGATGTTAGCTTCCCTCTTAGAAAGCCTCATATTTTGATTTATGAATGTTTTCAAATTTTTAAGATTCTCAAAAATGTTGTTTCACCTGTAAGTAGAGAGATAGCTTGTTTGGCTAACTGCCTTGAATGAGTGTGTGCCAGGTAATGAATAATGCCATGTTCAATATTCTAAATTTGTGTTCCAAATTCTGAATTCCGAATGAGCTGCATGGAAGTACACTGATAAGTGACTGATTTTTACTGCAAGGATTGTCTTATTTTAAACTTTAAATTCAGTTGCCTTACTTTACTCAAAGGATTTTTGAGTGGAATGGGATTTAAAGTGATAGTCAATAATATTCCTACATCTTTCTAAGTCTTGGAAGATGCAAAACTGAATAAAAGAGGGATAAATCAGTGCAATATATTTCTGCAAAATAAAAGGACCAAATTCATCCCTGGGTGTATCTACCAAGAGTTAAGCCAAGAATGAATTTTGCACGAGTATTAAAGTACCAAATCTGTTGAGATACTCTCCTGAGACCAGTCAGTCTTTATAAAAAACACTATATTTTAATTCCAGCACTCCTCTTAACTACATTATATAACAAAATTGTGAGACAACCAGGACATCAGGCCCAGCCAGCACGGGTTCATCAAAGGCAGGTCCTGCTTGACCAACCTGATCTCCTTCTATGACCAGGTGACCTGCCTAGTGGACGAGGGAAAGGCTGTGGATGTGGTCTACCTGGACTTCAGTAAGGCCTTTGACACCGTCTCCCACAGCATTCTGCTAGAGAAGCTGGCAGCTCACGGCTTAGACAGGTGTACTCTGCGCTGGGTCAAAAACTGGCGGGACGGCCGGGCCCAGAGAGTTGTGGTGAATGGAGTTCAATCCAGTTGGCGGCCGGTCACGAGCGGTGTTCCCCAGGGCTCAGTATTGGGGCCAGTTCTGTTTAATATCTTTATCAATGATCTGGATGAGGGGATCGAGTGCACCCTCAGTAAGTTTGCAGACGACACCAAGTTGGGCGGCAGTGTTGATCTGCTCGAGGGTAGGAAGGCTCTGCAGAGGGACCTGGACAGGCTGGATCGATGGGCCCAGGCCAACTGTATGAGCTTCAACAAGGCCAAGTGCCGGGTCCTGCACTTTGGCCACAACAACCCCATGCAGCGCTACAGGCTTGGGGAAGAGTGGCTGGAAAGCTGCCTGGCGGAAAAGGACCTGGGGGGGTGGGTGGACAGCCGGCTGAACATGAGCCGACAGTGTGCCCAGGCGGCCAAGAAGGCCAACGGCATCCTGGCCTGTATCAGAAATAGTGTGGCCAGCAGGAGCAGGGAAGTGATAGTGCCCCTGTACTCAGCACTGGTGCGGCCGCACCTCGAATACTGTGTTCAGTTTTGGGCCCCTCACTACAAGAAGGACGTTGAGGTGTTGGAACGTGTCCAGAGAAGGGCAACGAGGCTGGTGAGGGGTCTGGAGAACAAGTCTTATGAGGAGCGGCTGAGGGAGCTGGGGTTGTTTAGCCTGGAGAAAAGGAGGCTGAGGGGAGACCTCATTGCTCTCTACAACTACCTGAAAGGAGGTTGTAGCGAGGTGGGTGTCGGTCTCTTCTCCCAAGTAACAGGCGATAGGACAAGAAGAAATGGCCTCAAATTGCGCCAGGGGAGGTTTAGATTGGACGTGAGGAAAAATGTCTTTACTGAAAGAGTGGTTAAACATTGGACCAGGCTGCCCAGGGAAGTGGTTGAGTCACCATCCCTGGACGTATTTAAAAGATGTGTAGATGTGGTGCTTAGGGACATGGTTTAGTGGGCATGGTGGTGTTGGGTTGACAGTTGGACTCGATGATCTTGGAGGTCTTTTCCAACCTTAATCATTCTATGATTTTATGATTCTAAAATTGGGAAAAAATACTGAAGTGAGGAACTCAGGGAAAGCATTTACCAGGGCTGGGCTCTGAGATACTGTACTGTTTTCCAGTCTGGAATATAAAAAAACATTGTGTTTGTTTCTCATTTACATAACCTTATGATAACTGCTGACTATTTAACAAGCATTTTTGAAAATTGAGGTTAATAAAATCAATGTTGACAAAGAGACAAAAGAATTAAGTCTTTTATTAGAAATTCAAAATGAACATCAACTAAATTTTATTTGGGTATATGACTAAGGTCATCACTATGTAAATAAATGTGAGATAAAGATAGTTCACATGTTTTGTTGCTGCACATGCTACAGAGATTATATATTATTCTAAGTTCTCTTTTCCTCTTTAATTAACACTTTGTGTCATATTTATAGACATGGAAAACTACTAAAATGGTGCAACTGATAAGCGAAATAACATCAAAAGTCCATTACAATTATCACAATATATTTTGCTCAGTGTAATAACATGGAACTGATAATCATTATTTAAGTGCAATTAAGTAGCTGCCTTAACACCAATAAAATGCAAAATAAAAACCAGCTTGGATATCAAGAAAGTCATAACAGCAGGATTGCATTTAGTCAGTCAAATATAAACAATTGTGTAGCTGTGGAAATGATTGACTACATTAGCTATCACTACATATTGTGATTGCTCTTGACTTCACTTATACAAATCCTTCAGGTTATTCTGGTTTATTAGTAAATTATGATTTACAGAGAGTTGCTACCACCTTTGTGCCTCCTGGTGTTGTTTTAGTCCATTTTATCAGTATATTCTCGATCATGAGTGCTCTCTGGAGAAGTGTTAACATAAGAAAAATGGCCATCATCTTGAAGAACCCATAAGCCTTAGTGTTTTATTGGCTGAACCCTGTGTGAATTCATTTACACCTCCATAGTTTACATGAGGAATGTTTCTACTCAGCATGGTAGAACACGTGTTTTGCACAGTCATAAACAGCAACAAAAAGTGCAAGTCAAAAGTGAAAGAATACAACCACAGACAGACCAGATTTAGTTCACTGGAAAAATAGTTAATATGTGTAGAAAGCTATTACTGAAATTTTAAAAAGTAGATTTGCTACAGATTTTAGGGGCATAGGCGTGGAACAATTTGAATGCCATATACATCCGTCACAACAATTTCACAGCAAGATGTAGAGAGCAGAAGGATTTCTAAAAGTCATTTGGTCACCAATGATCCTGGCTCAAGACCAAAGTCAGAGATTAATTAGTAAAATTAGTGCCAGAATACCATAGTCAGCAGTAAGAGTTGTAATCCCTTTTCATAATGCATAGTGAAACTGGGTCCCGGGCAGACAACGGATCTTCTCCTGTCATAAATTAGTATTCACTGCAAACAAATGAATTGAAATATGGCTTTGTATTGATACCCTGTTACAAAAAAGTATGTATCTTGAAACAAATAGGACAGAATTTAGGCATGCCAATTTTTTTTTCCTCAAAGTTTGTTCCAATTGAAATCTGCAAGAGATTATTGATAACATTTTATTTCTTGTCTTCTGTGTTATTTTTTGCCTAAAAAGGGATAGACTTCTGAGTTTTATTCTGTAGGGGCCCTCCTGTGTTGGTTAAAGTTATTTCATATATGTGAGGAGTTCTTCAGGTGCTTCTATCATGTTAAAAAAATTCCAAGATGTACTTTTTGAAACTTATATTTTTTTCACTTCCCCAGCTGGCATATTGCTTTCTAATGGCATTTAATGTTAAAAACTTTGGCTTTCTTTTCTTATCTATTTTCTTATCTCTGTTTCCTTATCTGTCTCTCCTTGTTTTTCATTACCCTTATGTTATTCATCAAGATAAAGGGGGGCCCAGAACCGTCTTTCTGTTTCCCAAAAGAGTCTTTGTACACTCCATCTTTGTAGGAGAATTTCCTTTTTTAGTTCTTGACCTTTAGGAGGAGCTTGTGCCAAGATGGGCTCTGTACATTATCTGAATCCTGTTAAATATGTTTGAAGTTCAGCCCTATGTTAATGATGTCCACAGAAGTCTTGGCATCATCTTCAAAGACATGTAGGGCCGTATTTTAAAGGTATTTAGGCACCTAAGCATGTTTTTATCTGTAGTTTTAGGTGCCTAAACATGGATTTATCTGCTGTATTAGCTGATTAAAAAAATGTGTTTATGTGCAGTTTTAAAAATCTGGCCATAAATTCTCAGGTAACTCAAGAAATGTTCAACCAGAAACAGAAAAGGTTCCAGAGGGGAATACATCACTGTATGATTTGAGGAATTTGGTGGCTGTTTCTTCAGTGTGAATTCAGGACTAGCCTGTAAATCCAGTGATAATTCATGTGAACATTAGCCTGTTTGTACTGGAGATGATGAAACATCCATCTAGCCCACTGTCCCGTGTCTAGTAGTTGCCAGTAGCAGACTCAAAATCAAAACCCCAACTAAAGAAGCCCAGGGCAAGGAGAGAACAGTACTTCTCCTGGCATATCCTGTCACTCTCAGCTTGGATTAGGGATTTCCTGAGAAAGAAGCTGCCCATTTAACAGCTCCTTAACATGCTGTCAGCACTCAGTGGTCATAGTACAGCACTGACCTGAGGTTTCCAAAAAAAATAGCCACAGTATCTCCAGAATCTCCTTTTGAAGGGTAATAGTTATCTGATATTCTATTACTGCTATTTAATTTGCATTTAGGATTATTTTCCCGATATACCTTATTTTGGGTTAATTGAAATTCAATTGCATCAGCACAGAGATGTGTGGGTACCTTCTTGTAACCTTTGTTCACTGTCAATGTATGCCTATTCTTTGTTTCCCCTCCTTTATATGCAGTGATTAGCCTATCTCTCTGTTCCTAACAGCTTTCATGGTACAGAAATGAGACTTACTGATCCGTAGTGCCAAGAGTCTCCCCTGGAGCCCTTTTAAGAAACTCACATCATGTTTGCGTCCTCCCATGCTGTTGGGACTGAACCGGAGTTAAGCAGTGGGTACCAGACCACAATTCAGCAACATATTGAGATCTTTTAGAGCTCTTGGGTGAATACTATCTGGTCCTAGAGACTTGTTACTATTCATTTTATCCACAGGCTCTAAAATCTCTTCAATTTATACTTTTGTTTAAGACACTTAGTCAAGCTTGTCCTCTTCAAAGAAAGACTCCAGTGTTGGAATCCCTCTATGCCCCTCAAGATTGAACATTAATGCAAGGAATTCTTTGAGTTTTTTCACTGCTAAAGCTTTATTTTCATCGAGCTCCCCTTTTGCATCTTCATCATCTGTCAGCTCTACAGACTATCTGGCAGACTTCTGGTTTCTTGATGTGTCTGAAGATGACTTTACTGTTAGTTTTCATGCCATTAGCAAGTTGTTCCTCAAAACCTTTTTTGGCCTGCCAATGGTTTTACATTTATGGTTTGCATTTAACTTACTGGTGTTTAGACTAGAAAGAATTTGCAGACAAGCTAAATGCCAAGATTATCCATGGAAGTAGAAGAACTGGATCAGATTAGGAGTCCGCTTTTCTTATCTTGACAGTGGCTAACCCCAGATATTTCAGGAAAAATTGCAAAAAAGGGAAAAAAAGAAACAGTATATGTTTTCAGAGGACCTACTCTAAGACATTATAGTGGCTGGATTTTCCCTGAAGCATAAAATTTTATATCACTAATATTTTTAAATCCAATCCTCATATGAACCTCTTCCCTGAAGCATAAAATTTTATATCACTAATATTTTTTAAATCCAATCCTTGTGTGAACTTGACTACTTGCTTTTACAATATCTAGCAGCAATGAGTTCCACAAAGTGTTTATTGTGGGAGAAAAAACATCTTTTCATTAACTTGAAACTTACCAAATTTCAACATCAATATTTTTTTTTCTTTCTTTTGTACTGTGAAAAACAGGATAAATAGATCAGTCTATTCCTATTCTTCATATCATTCTTTCTGTTTTGGACTGTTTTGAGGGCAAGAGCTTTTATTTTGGAAGAAAAAAGAAGAAATTGGATGCAGTCAATATAGATTTGATTTACTTGAGAGGGACTTGGACAAATTTGTGGACAGAAGGCTCATGAAATAGAAAGTTCTTGATTCTAGTGAAAGGAAGAAGATGAGGAAAGTAATCACAATAAACTTTGAAAAGGAAAATGTCAGTAAACTATGGTTAGGTAAGTCCTTTGGGAAAGAATTCTGAGAAGAAAAATGAAGTTCAGAAGAGCTGGACATACATAAGAGAGACAAGATTAAAGGCATAGCAGTAAACTATCATGAAGCATAAGCAATGCAGAACCAACATAGCTACATCTGGAAATCTTTAATGCAATCAAAAAATGAAAAATGAAAAAGAAAAAGACACAATGCTAAAGAAGGGGAGGGAAGGGAAGGGAAGGGAAGGGAAGGGGAAGGGGAAGGGGAAGGGGAAGGGGAA
>NW_008824676.1:5444533-5455204 GCF_000699105.1 Pygoscelis adeliae
GGAGAGGAGAGGAGAGGAGAGGAGAGGAGAGGAGAGGAGAGGAGAGGAGAGGAGGACCTACCTGAGTGTAGGGGGAAAAAAGGCCAGAAAACACTTTGACAAATGAGATGTATTTTCCTAGACTTTTTAGCAAACCAGTCAAAACAATCCAGTAAGTGATTATGTTTAGGAACTCATACAATATGGAGGGGATTCACAAAGCCAAGGAATGGAAAACAGAGTACTTGACTTATAAAAATTAAAAAAAAAAAAAAAGCACATAGGACACTGTAGACTTAATTTTGTTATTTGAACCTAATTATTAGCCAATAAACTGTAAGCACATAGAAGATAAACATGGCTTTGTCCAGGCAAAATGATCTCAACCCTATCTATTTTCTTTCTTTGTCAGAGAAATCGGAATAAGCCGGAGGAGATAATGATGATTTATCTTGACATTTGTAAAGATTTTTATGCTGTCATATATGACACTCCCAAGAAAATCAAGGGAATATGAACTAGGTTAAATAATTGCATTGTAGATGAACAACTGGTTGAAAAACAATACTCAAAGAGAATATATCAATAGCACTCTATAAAACTGGGAGTCAAATTGAACCATATACAGTATTTTTTTATGACCTGGATTAAGAACTGGAAAGCACAGTTACAAAATTGGTGAATGTCAAAACTGAGCGGGAGGATTACGGACACTTTGAAGACTAAAATAAAATAAAACATTAAAATCTGCAATTAATGAGAAAAAACCCAAGGGAAAAAAGTAGGAAGTGATGCATACAGAAAGGAGAAACCAAATACATAAATGCAAAATGGACAGTAACTAGAAAGAATGCTGTACTGCAGAAAACATCTTCAGCACCACAGACTGAATGGGAGGCAGAAACGTGCTGTTGTTTCAAAAAGAGAAAATCTTAATCCAAGATGCGGAAAAAGGATTGTTGGATGGGAGATTTGGGAGGTAATTATTCTGGCCTATCTACTACTGGTGGAATACTTTATCCAGTTTTGGGCACCATGCTTTAAGAAAAACTGAGTTTGGAGGGAGTCCAGGAGAGAGTGACAAGAATGATTAGAGGTTTAGAAAGCATGGTGTATGAAGAAAGGTTGAAAGAATTTCGTTTGTTTAGTCTAGGAGAAAACAGACTGAGAGAGAGACATGGTAGCAGCCTTTCAATATGTAAAACTTTGTTACAAAAAGACTAAAATTACTTGTTCTTCATGTCCACTATAGGTAGGTTCAGAAATAATTTGAACTATTTTCTGTAATGAAGATTTGGATAATATATGATATGATATGATATATATATTGTATATTGGATTATATTAGACATGACTTTGTAACTGAGATTCTTAAGCAGCGGAGCACACAAATGAAGAAATTTATGCAATCCCAGTTGATGTTTTTTTCATATCAAGTAAACCAAACATTTTTGTACTGTTTAGGCATGTTAGGTCCTCTGGCAAGGCAGAAGCAGGATTAGATGGTCTCCTCACAACCCTATTTTTCCATTATCCACAGTTCCCTATTCTGAATATTTTGTACCTATTACCTAGAAGCATGAATGAAATGTGAGCAAACTAGCAAACTCCACTATCTCTTATTACTCACTATTTTTATGACTTGACTCTCATTTTTGCTTATTCTAGAACAGCCAGGCACATTTTTTTTCAGAATCATTTTATAATAGTTCTCTCATTACTCTAGTAATAGTAATCAGCTGTCAGTAAACCTCTTCTCTACCTACTGTCTTTGCTTTAAGATAGGATAACCAGAGCTGAACACAGTGTTCCAGCTGAGGATGTACTACTTGTTTATATAATGACCTGCTATAACTTGTTAGGGTAATTGTCTACCCTATCCTTTATTCAATCTTATATATTATTTCCTTCTTTGACCATTGCTGACACTGAGCTGACTTTTCTTAGGATGTCTATTCACGTAGACTTGCATGGTGCTCTAAACTCCTTATCTTTGTATGTGCTGGTTATTCTGAATGATGTTGTGTCATCTGAACATTTTGTCACATTGTTGTTCATCCTTTCTGCCCATCATTCATATGTAGTAAGAAACAGTCCTAGTTTACGACCTTTACATTCTCCAATCTTAATCCATTGCCAGGATAAAACTATCCCATTAATATTCTCTGCATTTTTATGTTCCACACAACAAATGCTCATAAAGTCACTCCATAGCCTTTGTTTTGCCTTAACCCCTTATATTGAGGAGTTTAGGGAGGCTATTTTAGATGTCTACTGTAGATGACATGAACTAGTTGCCTGTTACACTCCACTGAATATAAAGATAGTCTGACTGGCTCAGATGTGGAGTTTCAATATATTGGCCAGTTGAATTCTCCTAAAAGTGTATGGGGATCTTGGAATAATCATGCTGTTTCATTGTGACTGAGAAGTATATTTTGGAAAACGTTAGCCGCTAAGACATCAGAGGCTGAAATTATTACATCACTTCAGCCTGAGCACACATTGTTCAGCACCATAGAATACCAAATACATATCAGAAACTTATTTGTGGTGGAATCCACAAGAGGACTACAATGTCATTGCCTCTTTAAGTGTGTGACTTCCTCAGTATATGGCGCACAAGGGGGATGAACTGTCAAAACCATAAAGACATCAGTAGTAGAGTGTGCTCAGGGATCATCAGTCCTGTGTAAACTCTGAGATGCTGTTCAGCATGAAGAGAAATCAGACAGCTCCACAGACAAGCTGAAATTACCATCATCTGCAAAGCAGTGCTTGAATACCAGAAGGACATTGTGAGATTCTCAGCTGACACACTATATTAAAAAAGGCCTGATGACCACTTCTTAAGTCCAGAAAGGTTATTCTCAATCAGAAGACAGTGGATGCTACACACAGCAGGAGAGCTTGCTGAGAGGGGAAAGCAGGGGTGGCCTATACTGAGTGATCTCTGTGAGGACACTGGATTCTTTACAAGCTGAGCACAAAACCCCAACAACAGCAGCAAAACCCAGGAAATGAGACTGTAGCTGAAGCCTAATGGAAGAGAAATATCATAAAATCATAAAATCATAGAATAGCCCAGGTTGGAAGGGACCTCGAAAAATCATCTGGTCCAACCTTTTGTGGGAAAGGGAGCCTAGATGAGATGACATTTCTTTTACAAATAAAAGCAGGATGTCTACCCTTATGACTGGGCAGATTTGCTGTTATATGACAAGAGCCAGGATGAAGCATGTATTGTTGGCTGAGATAGGTAAAGGCCTGCAAAAATCCTCTTGACTTCCCCAACCCATCCAGATTCAACTTCTTCATGTATGACTGCATGAGGAGGTCAAGAAAAGACATGAGTAGAGCGACAATGTATGTAATATCACTAGAAGAAATGGTTGGGTTGACAGTTGGACTCGATGATCTTAGAGGTCTCTTCCAACTTTAATGATTCTATGATTCTATGATTCTAAGAAGTCCTTTAGTACCATCATGACCAGCCTTGTCTCTGGATTCCCTTACCACTTCCAGCACTGACAGTAATCTCACAAGTAAAAAGAAAGAGACAATTTTGCTTTTGAGCTTGCTCATTCCCTGAAAGTCAGCAATGAAAGTGAAGAAATTGAAACTATGATTCAACCATGGTATAGACGGTTTTTAGGCAACTTCTCATAGAGCAGAAAAGCTTTGTCCATGTCATTCACTTGAAAGGAGTCAGGCACTTGAGATAGCTACAGGCGGAGATGTCAGATTTTGGAAAATAAAACCCATGAAAGCCTACAACCTAAGATTACAGAATTAGTACTGGTTGGGATGAGTGGGTCTGGTTAACCTAGATTTTTGCAGTCACCGAGCCTATAGGGATTATTGCACTCTTTTATGTTTAAAACTAAAACCCCAGGATTTTCTCTGCATGATTATCACTGGCTGCAGAATCATCTCCTTGATGTTGAATCAAAAAACTTTAAAAAATAAAAACAGCTACCATTTGTTCATCAATGTGATCTTTTAAAACATGCACGAGGTACGAACTGATAAAAATACTCTTTTCTGAATAGAAGACTTCTTCAGGGAGCCTGAAATTTTATCTGTAACAGAGATGTAACAAAACTGGTTCATTCAGTTGGATAGTCCATTGTGAAACTTAAAGGTAATAGAAGTGCCACAATTGTTAACTATTTAAGTGCTGAACAAGTGGAAGGATATTTCTGTGACCTCTACCAGCCCTCTACCATTTTTTATTTGTGTCCTTGTTTGTTCCACACAGCTCTCAAAATCCCGTCTTTCATGTTTCCCTATCTCTGCCCAGGGTAACTTCCACAGTGCAGTTCTGTGCATACCTCCCAGAATCTGTAGCACACTGAAGATGTCTGGTTAGAGTCAGATAAATGTGATGTCCCAGCAGCAAATGAAGAAAACAGTAGGAAATTTAAAAATTCCTTTACATTTTCAAGTTTCTGGTTGTTTCCCTTAATTGGCCAAACTGTGACCGTCATAACTGTTGAGCAGTAGTTCAGTCTGAAACAAGTGGGATCACTGAAACCAGTGAGAAGGAGTGTGGCTCTGCCATGGGTAGAGATGTCACTGTCTGGTCTAGGCAATGCTGCCTAAATTAGAAGAACTGGTCACACACACAAGAATCTGTCATTGTATATCTCAGCAGTTGTTCAATGATTGTAACTGCAAGCCCCATCTTGGGTTGGGATTTATCTGTGGTAGATGTTACCATACTAAGGACAGGCCTTCAGTGTAAACTGCAGTATAATGCAAAGATAACCAAGCTAGCCTGGCTACCAGAAGCAGTACAGATTTGTTAGCATATAGGCTCACAGTATGATATGTGCTAGTTATCCTTCCTGTTTAAAGCTAGCTCAGTTATCTCTCTAATGCTCTGCTGTCTGCAGTGTGATGTACCCTTAAAACAGTTCTTATTCCAGAAAAAAACTAGTATTATTAGCATGGTCACACAGGAACACTGTGGTAGAATAAGGAACTGACTCCTTAACTCTCAAGCTCCGCTGTTTAATTAAACTACCAGACTGCTGCATGCTCTTTCAGGAGCCTGGCTCTGATGGTGCACCCAGTACCAGTTTGGCAGCCCAAAACCATGCTGCTGCCTGGTGCCTGGGCACAGGCAGGGCACCTTCTCTGCCCGGTCCCGAGTCCCCCAGCCCCGACTGAGCTGCAGACGGAGTTCCTCGTCTCACTCCCAGGGCTCTGTACCAGGGCTCTGGGCACCATGAGAGTCATTTCGAACCCTGGGTTAAAGGACACTTACATCCAAAGGGACAGGGACCTTGCTGTCAGCTAGTTGAACCAAAATCAGCCATGACACAAACCACGCCAACGTAAAAACAAGTAAGGTATTTATGTACAAGATCTGAATGTAAAAAATGTTCATAAAGCAGGTGTAGAGAAAAGAAGGGAACTATGCTTATTTTAAAGGCTTTTTTCATAGTCTGTTGACAAGTTGACAAGCAGTTTATAGGCTTATTTTACCACATGGCTGTGAACTAAAACTCGTAAGAACTTTTTGTCCTTAATTTTGTAGTCACGGAACAAATTCGTTGTTTGCAGGAAGACACTTGCTTTAAAACCTAATTCCTACACCTTTGGTTCATTCATTGGGAAAATTCCCTTCCTTCAGGAACAATTCTATGAAAACCAAAGCAGAATGTCCTTGGAAGAAGATGTTTCCACTGCCATGTTTGTCCTTTACATTTCATATGAATCAAGCAATGTGACAATTGTACCTTATACAGGCAAATTAACGCACTAAGTTCCACACTGCCTCTTGTTCAAGACCAGGGAAAGTCATGAACAAATTATTTCAGGTGAAAAAGAGGAAGTGTAACCTGTTCATTAAGGGATACCTTGCAACAGAATGTCTTTCCTTGGACTCTATTAGAAAAGTTATATTCTGAAGTTACTTCATATTTGCTTACTATGGCTATGTCTGCTACCACAGGGTTCTATGAGAAACAGGAAATTTTTTTAAGTGAGTTATTGACCTAATTTTCTGGAAAGTGCCTGGATATTCACCTAATTTCCTGGGAAAACATGAATTCCCTCGAAGGTCTTCTTAATTTCCATACCGACAGTTCTGTATGGCTTCCTTCAGTAATGTACTATTGAATAACAGGACAGTAATGGTGTTTGACATGTCCATTGATCCAAAATAGTTTTGAGACTATTAACCCAATCAAACTCCTGAAGTATCTATTGGCCTAAGTACTTGTCGGGAAAAATTCTGAAATGCTGTAGAATCAGGAGGATTTCCATGTCTAAATATTTTCACCATGAGAGTCATTAGACTGCGATTCCAAAGCCATATACACACAAAGCCATTGTAAATCATTCCTTTCTCTTTGGACTCCACAAGGAACATGCCAAGGCTCTCGCCTCATTTATGTTGAGATGAAAAACAGTTAACAAACACATGAGAAAGAACTAACTTTAAAAAAAAAAGGTGTATATTAACACTGTGCTCTATAGCCAGTAGATTTTATAAATATACAAAGAGATGACAATTAAAGACAAGGAAGATTTTTCACCAGAGTTGAACTTGTTTCTGATTTATGCTGCTTGGCTGAGAAATCCCCCCAACCCTGTCACTCTCCTTGCTGTGTTCACACACTGCAGAAATCACAGCAAACACGCTGCCAAAGCAGATTGTGGTGGTTTCTTTCCTCATCAAACTATAAAACCGTTGCATTTATCTGTACAAAAATGTTAGAGCTACTTTCAGACTCCTGAAGAAACAGTACATTCCTCCAGTTTCCTTTGAGTATCATTATGCCAGAATATAGTAATGTCTGACTTAGGCAAACTGGCAGCCCCTAGGCCAGGGTAGAAATACAACTAATCAGGCTTTAAAATACACAGGGTATTATATTGAATAGATCTCCCAGCATATCTGTGGGTTAAACAACAAGGCAGATAGTGGTTTGCCCTGAGGAAAAGGGTAATGAGACAAGCAGCCCCTGCAAGATTTGTCTGCAGTTAAGCCATTTTATTTTAGACACCAACCTAGAATTGTTTCAGTTTGTGTCACTAGAGCACTTGGGAACACTGACATTCTAATGAAGTCTTCTATTTCTACTTTTTCTGGGGGTTATTAGCTCTCTTGTGTGGCATGCTCATCTCTAAAACATCTTTAAGATCAAGCTACACTTTATTGCAAAGAAGACCGTGGTTAGTACATGGGAATGCAGCTCAAGAAATCTGGGTCCAGTTGCCAGTGCTGCACAGCTCTCCTGTCGCCCAGAGAGTCCGTAGCATGGATGATTCCTCAACGAGTCCGGTGCTTACCAGACCAGCTAGCAGCTGGTCTTGCTGGTGTGCAATGAATGAAAAATAACAGACTGAGGCATGTGTTTGCTACTTTGAGAGCCTGCCTTATAAGACTGGCAGACGCTTTGAGTCTTCAGCCTGTTGCAATAAATATTGTCTGATGGCTGATTGATTAGCAGTCTGGTAGCATGTTCTAATGATCTTTCTACCCTCCAGCATTTTAGAGAAGGTCCTTAAATGTAGCTTTGCCTTTTTCCTAGCATGACTTACAAATGACTTGCAGTGGGTTATGTAACAGAACCCGATATTTCTACCTTCTGGTGGAAGTCCCATGCCAAATTTGATCCACTGCAACACTGAGAAATTTTGACGGCGTATTCTGTGCCTTTGCAGGAGATGGAAAAAAATTATTTGCCTCCTCGCTAGTTTCTGCAGGGTGATTGATAGCCTGATTAAACCAGGCTGACTCCATTTGGTTACAGAACTGAGGTTTTGTTACTGTGAAAAAAAAATCCTGTTACAGTGCTTTGCAGTTTTTTAAAAAAAAGTCACTTGGATTTAGACAGAAATATCTGCCTCCATGGAGACAGAGCAATGTTTGGAGAGGACAAATGTTAGTTCTCAGTTTGAATATTACTTGCTACGTCCAGAAGTTCAGGAGAGTAAGGCCCTCACAACAGGGAGAACTACATCTATGTCCTTTGTGGTGAAGGCAAAGGCAATACAGTTTAGGGAACTAAGGTCTACTTCTGGTAGAAATGAAACAAATTTATAACTGTTTTCAATTAGGCTACATGCTAGATCTGTGCTTATAAAAGACTTATTGAAATGTATAATAATCATATATTTGAATAATGAAGTGATCACCTTTTGTTAGTGAGTTCAGAATTTGAAGAGGTAAGACTGTATTTCAAGGGCATTTACATAGGGACTGGGTTAATCAAAAGAAATAATTACACCTAAACAAATAATAAATACCACTTTATTTGAGACTTCGAGGTTAGCAATCATGGAGTGCAGATGGCAGATCCCTGGGTGAGTTAAAAATAAACTTTTGCTAAATTTCTAGGACGTGTTCACATTTTCAGCATTTCAGTCCCTCATGTAGAACCACAGAATTGGGGAATGCCTTTATATTTCCTCACAGGTTTCTATTTTAGTGTCACAGGACCTCAATTTCTTTTTGCTGCTTACTTTATGCATCCCAAGATTCATTGTAAAAGCATTTTCACAAACAGCATTGGTTTTTACTTGCTAGCAAAAATCTTACTAACTGTACTTTACTGAGGATTGTACATAAAGTATGCATTTGTTATTGCCTAAGTGAATTGTATGAGTTTTACATCACTTCAGCAATTATGCCAAGCTGATGAGTGTAATGTAAATAATCCAGCAATTGTTTTTGTATTGTGCCAGTGTATAAGGACACTGCCCCAACCACTGCATCCTGATTTAACAAAGGTTATTTTTTTTAATAAGGCATACTAATCCTACTGTATTGGTAGCTCTGTCCCTTTTTTGAGTTGAGCTCTGCTATCCCACAAATTGGATGGAAATCTCATTAGTGGAGCTATAATGAGCTGGCAATGAAACCCCTTCAAGCTTGCATGCTTACGGCCATTTGCCTGTTTGTCTTACTCTTCATCATGAGCCTGAAATTGCCCATTAGGATTGCGGTGAAGAGCAAGTCTGACTGGAGCTGTGATGCTGATGGAGCCACCAAACAGGCAGAAATCTGTCAAAACCAGAGGGGGCTGTAGGGTATTATTTACGGGGAGACTGCACCTGTGTGCATGTGTATATGCTTGTTCCTCCTGAGGTCAAACTATAGGGGGGGGCGGGAAGGGAAAAGAGAAAATAGAGATAGAATAGAGGGATAGAATTAGGAGTGGAAAGGGAGCAAGGACAGTGTTTTATTAGAACTTTTAAGTGTGAGCCAGCAGCATTTTATTGTACCTGAAATTAATAAGATGTCAATAAAAGGAACTTCTAGCAAGCTCTTGCTGTAAAGTGTCATGAATACCAGCATTAATGTCAGAATAGGGAGAGTCCCAATATGGTTATGCAGATCCTTTGTATCAAAACTGTTTAAATCTGACTCCAACACAGAAGAAAAGAAGTGGAAACTCTGGTGAAACCACGGTCACGCAAACAGCAGGTGCTTCAGTTTCCTTCCAGAGAGGCAATATTTTAAAAAGTCAATATCCGGGATATTGAATACTTCAGAAAAACTGAAGTCCTGTTGTGACGGCAGAAACGTCAAAGCTGCCAAGACTAACAGGAGATTGAGTAAAATATTCTAAAAGCTCAGTCCGTCATGGGTACAGAAGTCGCACATAGTCTCTACAGTGGACTATTAGCATATTTCAGTGTATCGTACATATTCAACAAATATATTAGAAAATCAATTTGCTGGTGAACCATTACAGACAGCCAAGAAGTTTTTACACTGTTATTTAAAAAAAATCCATTGTGACATACATTTGAAACTGCAATCAAGCTTCTACTTGAATGGAGAATTAACCAGGCATGGAATATCAGTCAAAACTCTCACTCTGTTTATCAGGAAGATTCAGTCTTAAGAATCTTAAGAATATTCCATTAGCACAAATAAAAAAAATCCTTCTCAAATTATGGCCTTCCAAATAAAAAGAGAAAAGATAAAGTATTTTAGAAAAGCTCTGAAATTTTGCTAGCATTTAGCAACAAGAAGAAACCCACCAAATATAAATGGGAGACAAACCCAGGATGGAGTCCTTCTCAGGAAAAAGTATGTTCAATAAGAGGCACCGTTCGACCGTGAAACTGCATGTCCTCATTTTCTTGCTTTTATACTTTTCTTTTATAAATGTGTTTCCTGCTTTGAAATCAGGACTTTAACCCTTTGTTTTGTTAAACTAAAATTTGTTCAAAATGAAGTCACAAAAATCTGATTTGGCATAGAGCTTTTAATGAATTCTGTGTATCCAAACAATTAAACTTGCATTACAGCCAGGCTTCTAAGATTTCTATGTCCCAAATCAAGTTTAGTAATCTTTTAAAACGGTGAATGTTACAAGTTAAAACACAGTTAGCATTAAGCACCAAGGGAAGAACAGTCATGTATCAAACCAAAGAACATCAACCTGATGACCACCATAAAGCACCTGAGGTGGGATTCATTGTACTTAAATTATAGAATCATAGAATCATAGAATAGTTTGGGTTGGAAGGGACCTCTAAAGGTCATCTAGTCCAACCCCCCTGCCATGGGCAGGGACAGCTTCAACTAGATCAGGTTGCTCAGAGCCCCGTCCAACCTGACCTTGAATGTTTCTGGGGATGGGGCATCCACCACCTCTCTGCGCAACCTGTGCCAGTGCTTCACCACCCTCAGCATAAAAAATGTCTTCCTTATATCTAGTC
>NW_008824676.1:5457061-5476433 GCF_000699105.1 Pygoscelis adeliae
AGGAGGATCTGTTCCATGATCTTCCCAGGCACAGAGGTGAGACTGACTGTCCTGTAGTTCCCCGGGTCTTCTTTTTTTCCCTTTTTAAAAATGGGGGTTATGTTTCCCCTTTTCCAGTCAGTGGCAACTTCACCGGACTGCCACGACTTCTCAAATACGATGGATAGTGGCTTAGCAACTTCATCCGCCAGTTCCTTCAGGACCCGTGGATGGATCTCATCAGGTCCCATGGACTTGTGCACCTTCAGGTGCCTTAGATGGTCTTGAACCTTATGTTCTCCCACAGTGGGTGGCTCTTCATTCTCCCAGTCCCCGCCTTTGCCTTCTGCGGCTTGGGTGGTGAGGCTCGAGCACTTGCCAGTGAAGACCAATCCAAAAAAGTCATTGAGTACCTCCGCCTTCTCCGTATCCCGGGTAACCAGGTCTCCTGTTTCATTCTGGAGAGGGCCCACATTTTCCCTCATCTTCCTTTTATCCCCAATGTACCTATAGAATCTTTTCTATCTAACAGTTAGAAATATAATCTAAGATAGTCATACAGACTTCTTCTGTTGTCAATAAAGAGATAGGAAACTCCAGAGACTGATTCATCACACTCTATGATGAGTCTCAGTTCATTGTCTACAGAGGGAGCCTAGATGACAAGCATAAGCTTTGAGAAAGATACAGTTAGAAATATAATCTAAGATAGTCATACAGACTTCTTCTGTTGTCAATAAAGAGATAGGAAACTCCAGAGACTGATTCATCACACTCTATGATGAGTCTCAGTTCATTGTCTACAGAGGGAGCCTAGATGACAAGCATAAGCTTTGAGAAAGATACAGTAGAATGTTAAAATTGGATAGCTGAGTTTGTTATTGCCCCACAGCCATCTGCCCAAATTTTTGAAAAACATTTCTGCCCTTAAGGAAGAAACATCTCATCTACGCATTAATCAGCTCCTGAATCACTGCAGCTTCAAACCTGTATAGGACACAGTAGTTCAGGAGTAAATTCATGTGGGGATCAGGTGTTCCTGCCTTGGGTTGGCTATTCATGTCACAGATGCAAAGTTGAATTTCCTTCTGTCCAGTTTTTAAACATTGTTCCTTTTTCATAAGAGCCCTCAAGGTAGACATCAGTTTTCAGAGAACTGAAGATAGATAACATCAATCTCCCACTTAGAGATCTACCATGCTAACTACAAAGTGTTATTTATCTAGTGTGAAATTTTTTGGATGGAAAGAGAATTAGTGTACAGGAATATAACAGAAATGTTATGATTTGCACTACAAACCTTGGAGACTCGTTATAACTTACTGAATTTTGCAAGTGAGTAAAAAAGGAAAAACAAAAAAAGACAATTTGAAGTCCAAGATGCTGTATTTCAAGATCTGGGTTTTTTTCTCATTTAGTTTTAATTATTTATTAAAACATTGCATGGAATGTGTTCTGTAAAAATATTGAGGTCTTCATAAAAGGAAACTTCACTGCAGCTCTTCACTTTTAAATCTTTCTTAAATTAAAAAGGATGACAAAGTTTGTTAATTACAGGTCATACATATCAGTGATTATAAATTAACTGCTTTCTTTTCCGCAGGTTTTGTTAATCATAAAATAATGTTTCAGTGAGTGTTGAATACATATTGATTCCCCACAGCTGGACCCAGTCAAGAAGTCTGCAACTTCTACAATATTGTGCTACTTTACTGGGTCATGTCTCTCAAGGGAGACTCATAGTCAGCTACTTTATGCCATACTGTGCTCTCAGCCAGTGTGCGCATCAGTAGATGTATATAGCTTTAACTCTATCTGCATTAGCTAAACAGCATGTAGGAAGATACAGAACCACGACCAACTGTATCATTTTCCTCTAGATGAAATAATTTCTTCTCAAGTTGTGTAAGAGGCAGGACCATCTGATAATGATGCTGGAGAAGAGAAATGAGAACAGTAGCCACAATTGATCAAATACAGTGTACTGTTGAGATCACTGCTTGCGTTAACAAAATTCACTCTGGCAATGGCATAGACTAAGCACGCTGGCACTGAAACAGCTGTAGAAGACATAAACTGAAGGACCTGAACACTATGATGCAAAACTGGAAAAAGCAGGAACGAGGACAGGGATCACATTTGATTTCTTATGCTGTGCTCCACACTAACATTGCTGCATCTCAGCTCTGTGAGCCAGATCCTCTCTGTTTGTGCAAATCCAAACTAACTGCTGAAGTCAATCCCATTTTTCTGTCTATAAAGAAACATACAGGCCACCATGTGAAATGATGGTGATGACTGATTTTCATTGAAAGCTCTTTATTGTTTTTTTTACTAGAAATACAGTACGTGCGTCAACATACTCCCAGTGGGAAAATGAGTTTCACTACTGTGACAGCAACACAACACAACAGTCAATCCCAATCTTTTTTACTGACCATTTACAGTCTTTTCAATACACTTTTTTTTTTGATAGCTAACATTTTTTTTTATCTGAACTATGCTAAGGAGCTCCAACATCAGAAATTTATTTGGTTTTTTTGAGTAGCTAATACTCAGAATAACTCATCCCATTTTGTCCTGGGTTACTCCACCCTCTTCTGCATATTGTCCACATCATGTAATGATAACTCTTCTGGGCTACGTGAAGTTGCATTCAGTTTTACACAACTTTCTTAACACAGACAGCGGGTCAGGGCAGTAGATTTTGCCAACAGAGAACAGATAGCAATTTTAACATGATTTTTTTTGGAAGGAAGAAGGTGTCACCTTTGAACAATATGCTGCAGAGCTTGCAATCATCATTGGTTTTATGTGGGTATTTTATCCTTGTAATATTCTCTTGTTTATCCTCTAGTTTCTTGGAATAATTAAGTTGCCAAATTTTTTTTATTATTATTTTTTTTTCGTAACACATTCTCATGGATTGGTGTCATTGTTTATAAATTGGCAATGTTTCACCTCCAGCTAAAAACCAGATCTTTAGGGTCAGGATGCGGTCAAAATGTGAAAGATGTCAGGGAAAGAAACAGCCAGGTTTACTGATGGAAATGTTCAGATCATTGTTCAAGTCGCTGAGAGGTTGTCTAGGGGTTTTAGACTGAGCCACAGAAGAAGTTGTAAAAATCAGTACTTCTCTGATCATTCTCCTTCCTGTCCTTTTCAGTGCTCTCCTGAAGGTTTATATTCAAAGTGGTTGTGCTGAAATACTGGCATTGTACTTCCCTTTCTGTCTTACGTTAAGCTTATGGGCAGGCAGTGTTGATAATGGTGATGATGATCTTGAAGTCTCTGGAATCCATTTTTCTGCCTTTTACTGATCTATCCAGATACAAGATCCCAAAGGTTCTTTCCTTTTTCTTTCATCTGCCAGTAGATCAGGTTTCTGATCTCATTGTTTGTGATGTCTGGGAGGGGAATATTGGCCACACAGATCATAGTGAAGGGCAATGCTGATGTTATCTGTGGTTTACACATTGTGCCAAATGTATTATGGCATTATGTTTTATAGCCTTTCACGTGTGTTATCCCTCCTCCCTTTGTGTGTGAAGAGGCAGTGTGCAACTGCAGCCAGGACTGCAGTGAATGATTTTAGCTGAGCTATCTTACCCAGAAGAGCCGTTATTGACATTTTAATGTCTCTTCACCCATTTCCTGTATCAGGGCCTCCTGCCTTTAAAACTGATTTTCTTCCCACGATTGGATTTCTTTCGTGTGTTTTCCACAATTGCTCCCTTTATCCAATAACTTTAAAGCTTGTCTGAGAAATAACTCCCTAAACACAAGTTTTTCAGACTTCTTCCAGCTTTCCTCCTAAGTATATTTAATATTTCAGGATCTGGTTTTGGATGTAATGCTCTTTATAGAGTAAGTCACTTTTTTGGTTATTCTTCCAACTGCCTCAGTTCTATTAAAATAAGTCCCTACAACATATAGTCAGGATAGGGCACGGAATTATTTGCCTTGAAGAGAGGCTGTTTCTGCTAATTTGGCATTTAAGGAGTCAGTTTTCTCTGAGGGATAACAGTTCAATGGCTTCCTCTGGTGTTAAATGTAAATAATTTCTTGTAACTTGTCTGAGCTGCACGATTTTTGGAAAGACTTGATGATCTTCATGATGTTAGGATAACTTTACCTGACCTAGTAATCATCTGAGATTATTTATGTGTGGGGTGGTTATTAGTAATGTTTTGCAAGATGAATTGAATTTCTATTGAATTTTTCCTTTGGAGGCTGAATAATGGCAAGTTGTAAATTATGAAAATTGGGAAGGTAAGTCCCCCAGGAAATTTCCCCAGGGGTTATGGACTGGGTATAAGTTGCAATCTTGGAGGGCAAGATCTGTCTTCAAGGTGTTTGTATTTAAATTTGCAAGAATTATGTTATTGTAGTGCTATACATTCTTAATGCTTTCTTTATTCATGTATGAGGGACAAAATCAAAGACCTCATAGTCTTTGCATATTGTCCTGAGATTTTCTGGCTTTAGCAGTCTTCATAACCAACGTGTCAATCAGAAGTCGATCCCCAGAAGTACTAGTATTTCTTTTGCATCCTTTTCATTCCCGTGCAAAATTTGCATTGGTAACCACACTGTAGTAGATTTGCTCTGATATGATCAATCTTAGCAGTTCGCACATGGTTGAGAGACGTGATTATTTAGGAGTTGGGAACTACTTGACAGCCCGTGCTTTTGTTTTCCATAATTAATACTACTCTGACATGCATCTTAATGATTACTCTTGAGAGAACTGCCTGGAGTTTTGTGCTAGTCTTGGGTGCAAAAACTATGGATAACATCTGGTCCTGCCATTTTTTTTCTTAAGGGATCTCTTGACCATTTCTGCTGTTAATTTTAGTTTTATTTGTTGTTAAACTGCTGTTCCAGCATCTTTAATCCACCTGGTATTGCTTTTCTGTTTAATAAGGTTGTTGGAGATTTTGTTGCATGACTTTATGGACTCCAGAAAGTTTCTAGAGATTCCTCCTAATAAAGTTTTTTGTTTGAAGTTGAACGGCTTTACTGTCTGCATGCCTTCTTTATGATATTTTATCTTTTCATATCTTTTAGCCTGCCGATAAGGGGGGCATGGGTCACTTGCTCACTGTTGGATAAATGATAAATATTAATAGTAACCTATGTATAACAAATTTGGATAAAGATAAAAAGAGAATATTTTTTCTGGCTTGGCAACACTAAAGGATAGGTTTTGGGCCATTGCAGATTTCGTGGTGTACTTGAACAGTAAAAAAATTACTGGTTCCCGAGACTGTGATTGACCTTGTTCACTGGAAATGTGGTTTTTTTGTTGTTAGTGGTTTTCCTCTTCCTCCAAATGTTACCTTCATCTTACCTCAACTTATCTCTGGACAATTTTCTTTTGTTGTTTTTTTGTTTGGGTTTTTTTGTCATTATCCTTCAGATATTCTGCTGGAGAAATATTATTTTCTGAACTCCTTTTGCTCCTTTTGTTGAAGAAGACATGTTCTTGGGAATAATCCACAGGCTGGAAGTTTGGTCATCCCACCAGTTTTACACAGGAATTGAATAAGAAAGGTTAAAGGATTAAAACCTCAAGAATAAAGAACAATTACCTATTGTTATCTTTGGAGTCTGTCAGAGAAGCCGGGGTAAAGTCAGTATAGCATTCATTTATTCACAGAGAGAGAAGCCTCAGAACTTTGTGATCCACAGCAGCAAAAGCAATTGATAAAAAGACAACATTAATGTCTGCTTTGATCAATAATGTTTGTGACACCTCGATCATGGCTATAAGATTATCTATCATTACAGCCAGAGACATCTCTCTTCCTCATTCATTTCAATAGTCTGCCTGGAAAGATTTGAAATATGAATAGGAAGAAATTATATGCCACAGGAATGGGATCACCATTACTTTTCACAATTAGCATGGCCAAGTAGCAAAGGTAAAAGCTGTAGTAATTATTTCCTGAATATATTTTAATTGGCAATAAATTAAATTTATTTTCCCCATGTCCAGCCCTGTTTTGCCTGACAGTAACTGGTAAGTGATCTTCCTGTCTTTATCTCAACTCACAAGCTTTCTCATCCTATTTTCTCCCCCTGACCCTCTGCAGAGGGGGAGTGAGTGAGCAGATGGGTGGGAGTGTGACTATTAGCCAAGGTTAGCTCACCACATTTCATCACAGGCTGGTTTATTGTCCTGTTTACTGAGGCTTATGCCATAGATGTTATCTTTGCATTCTTGTTTGGTAAGTGTCGTTTTGAAGAGAACCCCCCGACCATGCCCAAGGGTGACATTGCAGAGAGGTCTCAGAGCATGCAAGCTGGATTCCCTTTGGGGGAAACTAATCAGAAGAAGCTCTAAAAGGACTACTCCTGGTGTAGGCCAGCCACTAAAGGGCATTCTGGCTGCAGGAAAGGCTGGAGCTTGCTCATCGTGAAACACATCATGGACATTGCATCTGAAAAAAACCTTTTGTTATACAGATCCATCCCTGTAGTGATACCTGCTAATGTAGACAAAGCCCATGGCCTCCTTGAAGATGACTTTCATTAATGATAAGGAACATAGACTAATTAAGCAAAAGACAGGATCGATTTGCTTTGGTGTTTCATAATTTCTGGCTGCATCTACTGTGCTGTAGGAACAGTGCCTGACCTACAGACCAAATGGTATAAAATATCTCCCATGCTGATCTAGGCCAACTGCCCCCCAGCCATGATATGCAACACTTGGTCCAGATATTTTCAGGCCATAGGAACCCCTCTGAAATATACCCTAAAATATAATTTTATTTTCAGTTTGAAGTGACTAAGATGTGATAGCTCTGTCATTGCCTATGATATGGTGTTTATAGCAACATGCTGAGGATGTGATGCATGCTATGGGCAGTGGCAAGACATGAAGCAGGCAGGGTACTTGTAGGTGTGAAGTTAGCAAATGCAGACTTGGATTTCAGTACAGTCTCCTTTCATCTTAGAGCAAACAACACACAAGACCACATCTGAGTTTCACCTCAGAGGGAAATAATTGGGAGAAAAATGCCTAGGAGCAAACCACAGTGTGTGTAGTTTGGACAATCAGTGGAAAAGAATCTGAGAGAAATAAATGGATGAGCTGAGACAGTAGATGCACCTTCTGCTGAAGAGCAGACCACTCCCCAAGAGGAGAGTATGTAGTTCCTACCAGGATACCAAATGTTGCTAGCTATGCAAAGAGTTGCAGTCTATTTCCATAGATTCATACTGAGACAAAATTTTGTACAGTTATTACATGTATGGTGTTCTCCCTTGATATAACTAAATGCTTATCACAAAGGGGATTACAAAGAGGTATCATTATCAGTCCTTTCAAGCCTGGTTCATTTTCCACCCTGTTAAGCAAAACAGTCTAAAATTTCAATGATGTTCCCTTCAAGGATAACCTTGGCTTATAAGTAGGCAAAGACAGTCAGGGTAAACAGACAGACCTATTGCCACCTTCTGGAACACCTCAGCCAGGCAGGATTTAAACAGGAATTAAAGAACAGGAGAAGGAAAATGTGTCCAAAACTCTGTGTGCCATAACTCTTGCCAAGGCCAGCTTTTAAGACTTTTACTGATGACATTTGGGTTCAGACTCAGTGAAGTGGCTCTGAACTTCCCATTAAACCCGGGCCCTGGGTCTTCATCTCTTTCTGTTAATTAGTCTTGGTCTCTGGAGAATTATGATGTCTTGTGATGCTGGCACAGCTCTGAAAGGTCTAAGTTTGTCAGTTAGTATCGCTATCTCCTGTTTGCAGGGTTTTATCAGTCCTCCAACACCCTCATCTCAGGGAAGGATAGCATCCTTCATCAGGATGTTCCGGAATTCACGTCCCTCAGTGTCCTGCTATTTGGTTATTTTTAAAGCATCTGAATGAAAAGAATTAATCACTCGTACTTTTACAAATGTATAAAAAATATCACTCTTCACCAGGAATATTATTAAGTATTATGTCTCAAGTGGTATGAGTGACCCGAGGAAGAAAACTTGAGATTCAGGACAGGATTGCCAAGGTGCATGAATCATTTACTTAAGTTCAGAGCAAATTCACAAAGCAATTCTCAGAGGATTGATCATTTTAGTAGAAAGTATATGAAGTACAGCAGTTGGCAGCTGGGGTTTTTTTGTTTGTATGGTTGATTTCATATGGAATTTTCTTTTTTTGGGCAGGGGCAGTGAGGATTTATGGATGTTTCAAATTCCGATGGATGTCATGAAACAAAATCTTTGTTCTGATCATTCCTGAAGTTATTTTCATTTAGTTATTCACTTCAGTGTGAAAAGATTATGTTTTAGTACATTTATTATTCAGGTTACATATAATGTTTGCTGTATATGCTATGAGGGCTTATATTTAGGTTTAGACATATGCACCAACCTTGGAGAGATAAACTTGCTCAATACAAAAAACAATTTACTGAAAGAGCCACCAGTGAAACCCTGGTGGTTTAGCTATGGTTCTTCAGGTCTAAATTGCAAGTTATGCTTATTTTCAGTTGAACTCATACGAAAAATATTTTTTTCAAGGCCAGAATTTGACCATATTATAGGAAAGATGTTTATTATTATTAATTGTTGTACATCTGGAACAGTAGTATCAGGTTGATTTTTATTTGATTGCACAAAGTGAGGAAAATTCAGGCCTTTACATGGATAAAATCAACCCCAAAGGCATTACTAGAATTAGCAGTGAAGACCAAGAGGCTTTGAAAGCCAATGCTACCAACTATTGAGAAATATAAAAAGAAAAGTTTTTTCCATGGCACACTTACAGGGAGAGTGAAAATGAGATATAATATAAAATGGACAGTAATCTGGGCTGGTAATCTGCCATGTACATAGCATCTCCCCTGCTGTTCATCCTGCATTGACAATCCAGGAGGATGTTAAATGCTGGCGGGTAAGAATGGGGAGAGGAGGAGGAAGAGACAGGCCAGATGCTAGCTTGAGCATTCAGGAATGATTTCATTAGATCTGTTTGTCCAACATAATAAAATAATAAAGCAAGAATATTTGCACTTCTGGCAGAATATTTTTATTGGGATTTGCTGATAAATAGAAAGCAAAGGGCCACATAATAGGGAATCAGAGAAAAAATTTCTGGACTATGTTATATATTAAAATGAGAGGCTGTATTCTGAGTACAGAATTAGGTTCTATCCAAAAAATTGTATATCATAATAGACTGAAAGACTATCAAACTGTATAAAAGCCAGAGTTACAGCACTGAAATCTGTCTGCTTACATGAATAGTTCAAAACTTTATCAGCTTTTAGGGACTATTTTTGTTTCATTTAGTTTACTGCTCTCCTAAGAACTGATACATTCTCTGGTGGCATGTGGGTGAAGATGAATGAACTATTCCCATTTACACCAGTAGGAATTTTGCCCCATGATATTTCACATAACATGATTTTATTCTTGAAACTGATTTCTGTAAATCATGTATTTTGCTCTTTGAGCTTGATGAATGTACTCTGCAGCTGATTAACTGAAGTTTGTTTTTAAAATCTGCGTTTTCTGGAGCATAAAATTTGTGAAAATTTTGCCCAATATATATGTCAATTTGTGTTACTTCTACAAAGCGGAAATATAGCATATTAATTTGAGTGAATTGAAGTACCAAATTGCTAAAAAAAGAGTAGGATGCAAGAACTGATAATTGCCAGTGAGCAGTAAGTGCTTAGAGAGGCATTGAAGTATAGTATTTCTAGACAAAACAGGTAATATTTTCTGTGTCTTCTCGCAGTTCATCTTCCTGCTTTAACACATTACATGTTATAAAGTAATCTATGAGATAGAAACAATACCAGGAGCCCTAATTAAATTAAAAGTAATTACCCGTTGTGTAGATACGGCTTTCAATTGAGCAGCTGCAAGTTGATATTTTGTCATCCTCAGTTTATCTATATGCACATGCGTGATTCTTTGTATCAGTTATTAATGACGTTTTCTCAGTAGTCATGAAGTGTTGTGGAAAACAGAAGAAGAGGAAAAGGATGAATGAAAAAAAGTGTTACAGGAAATGCAGACAGTGAATGAGTACATTTAGTACTGTAAGTCTTCAGCCGGGATGCTAGTTTCTTGCTCACTTATTTTCTGTTCTATCTCAGAGTGATCTGAAAGAAATATCAGATAATGCTTATTTTTTGCTAATTTTTTTCAGGCTATCGGCAAATTTTAAAAACAGAGAATCTGTCAGATTAGGCACAAGGACTTAATTCTTTTGCTTTATTAGGGCCCTTCTATCCTGCCCTGGAAATGTCAAAATATCCTACATTGAATGCAAATAGAATTTATTTGTTTAATATATATATATTCAACACATTTTTAAAGAGCTTTTATATATTCAACACGTCTTTAAAGAGCTTTTACAGTTTTGGAGAGGAGGGGAGGGGAGGGGAGGGGAAGGGAGGGGAGAGGACCTCAGTGAAAATAAGACCCAAAAAGATTTGGTTTTTTTTTTAACAATGCAATAGATTTTCCATTTTTAGAAGAAAAAGTTTCTGGCTTTGAAGCAGACTTTTATGTGAGAACAAAAACAAGCTTCATTACAGAAAAAATATTGCACTGGAGTACTATTCAGACTGATTTAGTGTCTTTTTCAGCTGCATGGTTCTCCTATAACAATGGGATACAACATCATTCTCCAATCAAGAATATTATGCAGCTGCTTAAGAGTGTACGCAGGGTGATGTCCATTTGAGTGACTGTTATCTTGCTGGCATAAGCCTGCTACCAAACAGGAGCAATTATTCCCAATGCAGTCAAATTAAATTTTCATAACTACGGAGCTGCATTTTACCTTGGGGCACTACCTGATGCCCATTTCTTCATTCTTCGTTCCTTAATCCTCTATATTAAATCTAAACAAATCAATGTTTACTAACTTTAATATTTTAACATACAGTACTTGCGCTGCCTTCTGACATCTTGTGCCTTTATTAGTAGCACGGTGAAGGCTTTCTGCAGTGAACAGCAAAAGGCCTTTTTTGTTTTCTGTTCTTGTTAACTGGTTTATTTTTTCACGTGCAAACGTGCACATATAGGCATATATTTTTCTGCCACTTAAGTCACCAAAAATTCCTAAGCAATAAAAGAAAACAAATCATCGTTTCACTGCTGAATAAGGGTCATATTATGAAAAGACTAAGGGAGCATTAAAAAGAAAAAAAACTGCTTCAATTCCTGCATTAATCAAATGAACAAAATGTGTTCACTTCCCTTTAAAGAGCCATCAGGCACTTCTTGGTCCCCAGATTTACCAGTACAGGTCCATACACCTTTGATAAAAGCACCCCTCTGCCTAGAGGCTGAAGACGAGGGCTTCATAAGCCATATCAAGAGCAAAGCACCTCTGCTGCTTGTGAAGCTGCTTCCCAGATACGGTGAACTCACAACTGGCATCGCAGCCACAGATCCCTGATTCCCACCCTGCAGTTCCTTCATATTCCTATTAGATGTCTGCCAAATACCTAACTATAGTATTTGACTGGCTACTCAATACCTGGAACTAGTGTTTGTCTGTATGGGATACAAAGCAAATTAATGGGTAGGAACACAAATCAACTAAAAAATAATTAAAATGGTATTCTGTTTCCTTTCCTCTTCCCCTTATTCCCATCCTTCCCACTCATTTTGTGATTTTTCTGCCTATATCTGTACCGTAAGTCCCCTGGCGTTATTTCTCTGTCCCCAGTGAAGTTTGAAACTCCTTTCAATTTAGTATCAGCAAACGTAATTACAGGCTAGTTACTTTCACTTCCAACTCATTAATGAAAATGTTAAATAAGGCTGGACCTAAAGTACCTTCCTAGAAAATCCCCCATATAGTGCTTCCAATTTTTATAACGTGGTCACTCTCTCTCTTCCCAGAAAGACTTTTCAGAAAATATCAACATCACCTCTTTACTTAGTTGGTGGGAGTTCCTGGATAGTTATCCAGATTCCTCTAGGACTAAGTATAATCTCTTCCATCCCCTTGAGTTTCTTGCCAGCATATAAACTAGCAAAGCAAGGCTTGAAAACTGAGATCCTTGGCACACAGCTACTGTTAGTTTAAGGGTTTACTCCCTTTGCTGAAGACTAGGAGATGGGGATAGAAAGAAAATTACCTTTATTTAAGGCTTTATAACACTAGCACAGTTTTACCTATGGCTAGGATGATAAATTTGAAAGTAGAGTTCAGTAGGCTGTGTCCATCAGCAATGGGAGAAAAAAATACAGATAATATGGACGCTGATAATTACCAAACTAATATCAGCAGCCACATTTTCTCTGCTTTTTTTTATTAGAAAAAGTTAAATCCTGATATCTAGTTCATTCGTTGTGTTTTCTGGCACACACACTGGATGTTTGTATGCCTGCTGGGCTGGAATCCTGATGCTGGAAAAAATAAAATAAAGCGTGCTGCAATTTCTAGCTGGCTACTGGGCTCTTCTCTGCACTTAGCTTCAAAGATTTTTTAAAATATATTTTTCTGCACCACAGCTCAGAGTTGCTAAATCCAGAAATTGAAACATTCTGGGAACCAAATCATTTGAGGGCAAATCAAAGCTCTTGGAATGTTGCCCTAGGATTTTGAAGATAGCAGTTAATAGTAAAAAGTGTTCAATATTTTTAAGGAAATCCCAATTATAGAAGGCTGCACCATTCAAATCCTTGATTCAGGAGTAGAATGAATGCTGCATGTCTAACAGAGGAGGAAATGCATGCCTGTGTTGTGAAGGCAGGAATTAGTGATGAACAAAAGGAAAACCCTTGAGGTATTTTACATCTTTTATGCATCTATATTTACACATTGGTAACAGTTGCTTGTGAATCCAAAGACGAAGCTTACTTAGTCGTTCAGGTCAGTCCCTACAATAGGTGGGAAAACACTTACTGATCCTTATCCAATTTATGTAGTTTATTTTTAAAGTATTGGTGTTGTTTTCCAAATTGAAAGAACAAAGATTAGGGGCAGGAAGAGTGTAAATGGTGGTTAAAGCTCCTTTCCCTGCTCCACTGGAATTCCCTAATGCTTGAACTGTGTAATGATATTTTAAAGCATAGCTTAGTTTGCAGGTTTGCAGATGTTGTAGGTAGATTGTCACTTTCATCTGACATACACAAATGTGTGCCCTGTGTGAAAGGGATGCTCAGGACACCAAGACTCAGAGCTGATCAGGTTAGTTTTCGGGTTAGTTCCCAACAGTACGCAGCCCTCTGAACAGCTGTGCAAATGCTAGTGCCAGCACAGTGGAGTTAGCAGAAATGAGTAGCTGAGGATGCGGGGAAGGACCTTAACGGCAATGTGAATTTACATCAGGCTTCATGACTATGAAGCTACAGTCAGAGATAAGCAAGACTGACGAAAATAGACCTTAAGATTTTTCCATATGATCCCAATCCCAAAGCTAGTGTAACCTCAGGATTTCAAAGATAGTAATTGTGTACCCTGAAGGCCCTGACTTTTTAGGCAGATTACTGGTGATCCACAGGGAATGGTCTGTAGCCAAGGCCAATACAACCATTGGGCAAAGCTGAGCAGAGAGCCTCAGGAATTGGAAAAACAGAAGATTGTAAAGTACCCTGTGGATTCTGCCAACTAGAGTCCCTCTATCATGGTCTTTCGTACACCAGAAGCCTTGTATAGAAAATTCCTCAAAATATTTTTAAAACATGACAATTTATACTGTAATTTGCTATAATATATATGATAATTTATAGTATAGTCAGTCCAGGAGCACCTGGGTTTAGAGACCCTATGCTATTAGACATTGGGAGCACTGCATAACAGGCACCCATGCAGTAAGGATGCAGTAACAATGGTGATGTATACATATGCTTGAGGTGTGCGTATTAAAAGATAGCAGTATGATGTTTTGCATGTGGGACTTAAAGATGTTATGTGCAGAAGAACAGCATGTCTTCACAGAAACTGAATATATGCATTATAAAGAGAAAGAAGGTATTTTGACCAATCTGGCTTCTTAATACTTATATTTAAATGGTAAAACCCCATGGTTTTTTTTTCAATACCTTTATTAAGTGCATTATTCTCATCTGTGTTTTGTTAGCTTGAAACACAGCCTCATACTCCGTTATCTAATGTTGGGCACCTGACTGTGGTGTGTAAATTAGGGCTAGAGATGCCCTTGACACTCTGAATTCAGAGAAGGGGGAGAGATGTTTCCAGAGGATGGTTTAGGACTTTGGTGCCTGCATTTCTCCAGTGACTGCAAAGAGAACTTAGGCTGATTCTAGTTTCAGCAGCTTTAGTGAAACTTCACATGAGTTGATATGAACCCTAGTAACAAGGGTTGGATGGATGTCAGTCACATTTGCCTTTCTGTAGACCTCACAGAGCATCCAATGACAATGGTTAAAACTTGCGTCAGAGTCCTCATTCTGGAGTCTGTTTCATTACTTCCCCAGTATCATCTTTCCACAGAAAGTTTTTTTTATTCATCCCAGCAGCAGATAAGGAGATAGAATTTGCAAAATATTTTCCCCATGAAGGTGTAGTCCACAGCACAACAGCTTTTCTGCACCTCCTGTTAATTGCCTGCAAATTATTTGTGTCTTATTGTTCTTTTGCCTTGAAATGTAAGAGCAAAGGAGAGATCTCTTCCCTATCTACAGATACATCTGAGACAGCATCAGATGAGTTAACTACAGAATTTGAAGCAGAAAAGCAGTACTTTGGCAGTGCTGTGCCTGTCTAAATCGCAGATTGACCAGGCAATTAACCTGGGACGGCACGTGCCACAACACAGCCAGAGCCAACTGGGGATGGTGGCTGCCCTGCATGGGGATCCCGACTCAGCACTTCAGGGCACTGTTTAGACAAACTTGCTGCTGACAGCTAATGGGGAGTCTCTTCACGCTCAGGAAATAGGGTTAGTTAGTGCATTTATTGCTCTGGCTTTGTTGTTTGCTTGCCAAGCAAAACAAGAGCTACAGCTACAGAGCATTTGCAGCAGCAGGGCAGGACAATCTCCTTTCCCAGAGTTTTTTTCTTTTCCCCAGCGTGTTGACATGGCTCACTTCCTCTTCAGAAAAGTAATATCTTGGAAGTACGACCCAGTTATTATGAAACAACGAGAAGTAATGGATTACATGTTCACAGTTTAGGCTGTTCAAAATCTTCCTGACAAGATATTTTTGTTTCAGAAAACAAAAGATTTTATTGATGACAGAACATTCCACAGAAAATGACTGGGTTTAGTAGATTTTCCATTGGGGGTAAAATATTCTATTTTGGCAAACAGTAGTCTTCACATACTACCACAGTGCAATTCTGTGTCCTCCAGGTCCTTACCAGGATTCAGCTGAACTAGGTTTAAGCCTCTGCAGTGTATCATGGTATCCTGCAGTCCAGGTGGCTGTAATATATAAAATGAACTTTAGTGGATTATTTTTTCTAGAATTTACTGCCATACCAAGCCATATCTCTTGCACCGTGCTATATCAAGCGCTGTGCTTGGTTTTGATTGTCACTACCAGCTCCACATTTTCTAAATGTTTCAAAGATGGTTAGGACTTTTTTTTTTTTTTTTTTAAATAAGACATGCATGTGAAGACGGATTTTTAAAAAGTCTTTACTGGCTTAACTCAGCTCTCTTTGATAAGGATAATACTAAGATGGTTCCAAACATTTTTCACAGTCCCAAATATTATGTAGTGAACCTAAGATGCACTGCAATACTCATGTTTCCCACTCAGTATTACCTACTTTTATTTCTCCTCACACTGAGTTTGCCTTTGGGAGACTGATTATGGGTTCTTTTTGCCAGTTTGCTGTTGTCTTCAATGCTGAAAGATGTGCTAATGCTGCAAGACTATGACTTTAAGTATCAGAGATACTGCCCTTCTGGTGATATGATTGCTGTAAGTTCTGCCCTTGACTTGTGTTATTCCTAGATGAGTTATGCTGATAAAATCTCTTCTGATACCCAAGAGTCATTGCAATACACCCTCCACTGTTTAGTTTGCTCCATGTTTTTAGAATATCTTCCTTGTCTTGTGGAATCCCTAAACCTATGTTTTGCAAATCAGAAATTATTTCAAGAATACTAGTTTTGCATGTTAGTTTAAGAAACAATAAAAAACATTATTTCATAATATACTGAACTTAACCTTTTCAGAATTGGATCTGTTTATAGACTTGATGGTTTCTATCTAAAAAGCAAAAAAGTTCCCCAGGCAATCATTTCAGAGGTTTAAATCATATGCAAGAAAACAAACTGGGCATTCAAAACTGGTATCTTCAAAGTTACGAGTGCTTCTTTTGGGATTTTTGTCACCTATGTGGCACACTGCATTCCCGAACTTTGCATACTTTAAATTACATTAGCTAATAAGTGCTCTAGATGTGAACAATACTTCAATTCTGATTCCAACAAAATCATCAGGTGTTTATTCTATTTAGCATTTCAACTTAAAGTGAACCGTTCCTGGATGTGTCCACTTTAGTACATTTAACACCATAATTCTAGTTCATAATGTGCTCAGAAAGAGACCTGCTCTGTATTTGCAAAAAAGAATATGCACATGAATATTAAAATATGCATGATTTTTCTTCTCATCACAAAACATCTTAATTACTCTTCCCTTGAGAGATAGAAATGATACACAAATAAATTTTCTAACCTCACTGACCAGATTGCTGATGAAACCTCCTTTGCACTCTAGCACTTTCTTTATCACGTTTATGACATGTTCAGAAGCAAAGACCAAGTGTTATTAGTAGAAAAGGAACGATTAATTTTTTTGCAAGTTAAAGTGTTAATATTTAATTGTGACCTTTGTAGAAATGCTAAGGTTAAAATGTAAAAGTTAATAAAACTTCTATTTGAAATAACAGCAGATGGCCATGTAGTGAATACAAGCTTAAAATCACTCTTGGGGCTCTATTATGTTCACGAACTGCCTCAGCTATCAATTACTATGTATGTTGCTGATGAGAGAAAAACTGAACTCCTGTTTCATGTAGTGCACCTTAGCTGAGGATCATCTGACATGAAGGGTTATAGAAGGCTCTGATTCCTAAACAAATCCTCTGTAGAGGTGCCTGGCATATTCAGTTAAAAGGTATTCTTTTAAGATTACTGTGGGATTTTTTCCCATGAAAATTTTCATGAGTACAACACAGATTAAAAAGTCACATGATAGTAAAAGAAATACTTTAATTCCATAGAGTATTGCTTCTGAAAAGATGAGAGTGCTGAGCCATCTCATCTTGTGTAGAAATGGAGCTGCGATACGTGAAAGCAAATATTCAGTGAAAGAGAAACTCATGTCTGATGCTTTGGAACTTGGACAGTGAGTCCAGTTTCCAAGAAGATGGAAAGGCAAAAGCAGTATATAGCAGAAGTAAAAGGAGCTGGATGAAAAGTGTAGAGAAGAAGATGTAAGCAGACCCAGTGAAAGAAGCAGGTGATATAGCTGAGATATGCAGAAAACAGACACTCTCTTCTATTTTTGTATCTTCTTTTTGAATAGCTTAATCCTTACTGACTCTGGTTGAATTTTTACTAGCCTCTTTGACCTAATATGCCCTGCGGAGGAGGACTTTTTTTTTCTGTTTGGCAAAGGCAGACAATGCAGGTGGAAAATTGTTATTCTTTGTTTCATTTCCTTCTCTTCCTGCTGGCAGGTATTTCTAACCCTTATTATGTTTTCCTTTTTTATTTCCAAGGCTATGCTATGTTCTTCAGGGCAAAAGATAGGAATGAAAAGAACTATCGAAATAGGCCTTTCTAATAATATTTTTGCTGCCTTTTTTTTTTTTCCTTGCTGATTCTCCAGCAAATGTCTAGCAAAAGTTCATAAAAAAGATGATATGGAGCTTACTTGTATCAAATTTAAATACAGATGCTCCAATTTTACCATACATTGGAAAGACACATGCAGGAAATGGTGGCCAGAAAAAGTGATGTTTATCCACAGAGCCTGATATGATGACTTTAGGGAGTTCCTCAAGTTCACACTTAAAGAAAAGTAATAGTGGATATTTTCACAAAGGTAGGAACATAAACCCAGCCATAATGGTTCAAAGGTTCAGTGAAAGGGGCTTGGTCTGACAATGGCCGATGGTGTAAACATGGAATAGGATTTCAGCAGAGGATATACATACAGTGCAAGGTCTGCCATACATCCTCTCAGCCTGCAGCATATGGCAAAGCAGGGGTGGCCTGAGCTGTAAGCTCTTGGTAGTTGATTTCTGTAAAGGTAAAATTTTCTGCTTTGTTTTCTCTCTGTGTCAGGAGAACCCCTTTATCTTTATTGGTTCTTCTGTCAAAACTGCCTAGTGAAAAAACTGATAGTAAGGGATAAGCAGGGGGCTCACCTTAGGGAAGAAAAGGGGACAAGGAGGGAAGCAGATCATCAGCTAAGCATGAAGGGCCCACTGCTCACAGACCCATGGGTCAGCCTTAGTCACTCAGCTGATCCTAAAACCTCCCAGGAGAGATCTTCAGATCCATTCTTAGCTGCCAGCTAATCCGGATGGCATCAATGCCTTTGGTTCCAGTTGTAAGGTGACGTAGAAAATCAAAAGGTGAAATGCTTGCAGGTGTCACAGATTAGTTGACAACACTGCATCTGGGGTGCATAGCATATAGCGATACTCCAAAGAGATCAAGGAAGGGCTGTTACAGTAAAACAGCAAGTAAGGGTGGTTTGCTAAAACTATAAAAATTAATCACCAGTACTTTTTCTGATATTTCAGGACCAAACAGCCTTTCTGATGATCTGGAGGACCAATAGCTGACCAGAGTATGCACAGAACACTCACAGAAAACCTGGCTGCAGTAGGAAAGCTAAAGAAATTGTTTGCATTTGTGTTCACGGTGGAGGAGGTAAAAAGCTTCCAATGCTAGAACCTTCATGGGGTACATCTTAGAGAGTCTGCCTGAAACCAAAATGTCATAAAAAGAGATTTTAGAATGTGTTGGTAGTCTGAATAATAACAAATCTTCAGATGGGGATTGTATGTATGCAGGTGCACATTATGATGAAATTGTGTCATGAAATTCTCTACCTTCTGTTTACAGAGTATGACTCATCACTTAGAGCTTCTTCCATGCCTCTGGAAAAGAAGGTTGCAAATATGATGCCAATTTTTAAAACAGGCTCCTGAATGCTCTGCAAGTCTGATGTCTGGGCTTGGAAGCTTTGTATATATTATCATAAAAGAAAACAGAAAAAGAAGGGCGAAGGGGTCCGGGAAGGCTGGACGATCTTCAAGAAGGAAGTCTTAAAGGTGCAGGAGCAGGCTGTCCCCATATGCTGTAAGAAGAACGGGCGGGGCAGACGACCAGCCTGGCTGAACGGGGAGCTTTTGCTGGGACTCAGGAAAAAAAGGAGAGTTTACCACTTGTGGAAGAAGAGGCAGGC
>NW_008824676.1:5476735-5477118 GCF_000699105.1 Pygoscelis adeliae
GCTATGCCACCTGGATGCTCACAAGTCTATGGGGCTGGATGGGATCCACCCGAGAGTGCTGAGGGAGCTGGCGGAGGAGCTCGCCAAGGCACTCTCCATCATTTATCAGCAGTCCTGGTTAGCGGGGGAGGTCCCGGGCAACTGGAGGCTTGCTAATGTGATGCCCATCTACAAGAAGGGCCGGAAGGAGGATCCGGGGAACTACAGGCCTGTCAGCATGACCTTGGTGCCATGGAAGACTATGGAGCAGTTCATCTTGAGGGCGCTCACAAGGCAGGTGCAGGACAACCAGGGCATCAGGCCCAGCCAGCACGGGTTCATCAAAGGCAGGTCCTGCTTGACCAACCTGATCTCCTTCTATGACCAGGTGACCTGCCTAGTGG
>NW_008824676.1:5478151-5482921 GCF_000699105.1 Pygoscelis adeliae
GAGGCTGGTGAGGGGTCTGGAGAACAAGTCTTATGAGGAACGGCTGAGGGAACTGAGGTTGTTTAGCCTGGAGAAAAGGAGTCTGAGGGGAGACCTTATCGCTCTCTAAAACTACCTGAAAGGAGGCTGTAGCGAGGTGGGTGTCGGTCTCTTCTCCCAAGTAACTAGGGATAGGATGAGAGGAAATGGCCTCAAGTTGTGCCAGGGGAGGTTTAGATTGGTTATTAGGAAAAATGTCTTTACCGAAAGAGTGGTTAAACATTGGACCAGGCTGCCCAGGGAAGTGGTTGAGTCACCATTCCTGGAAGTATTTAAAAGACGGGTAGATGAGGCGCTTAGGGACATGGCTTAGTGGGCATGGTGGTGTTGGGTTGACAGTTGGACTCGATGATCTTGGAGGTCTTTTCCAACCTTAATGATTCTATGTTTCTAAAGAAATATTAATCAGCCAACAACTTGACAAATATAGACAGAACTGTTTATATGGCTTTTGTACAGGGAACCTATGTCTCACAAGTCTATTAGGTAAACTAGTTGAGAGAGTCATTGAGCATGTGCACAAGGATGAACCAACAGATACAGTCTTCTAAGATCTCCAAGGGCTCTTCACCAACATTTCTTGTAAAAACTTATTTGTCATCAGTTTAGCAAGAACAGATAAATATCTCCCACAGATAAATGCCTTCTTAAAAGATAGTACATGAAAGGTAAGAGTAAATGGTCATCAGAGGATAAAAATAGTGTACCCTACAGAGACCTGTGCTAAGGCTTGTCCTATTCAGCATATTCATACAGGTTCTAGAAAAGGTGGTAGAGGCTGATAAAGCTTGATGATGTTAAATTATTCAGTGTAGTAAAAATGAAAGCTGGCTCTGAAGAGCTGTGGAAGGATCTCACAGTATTGAGTAATTGGGCAGTAAAATGGGAGATGAAATTCAGTGCTAATAAATGCGGAGTAATGCAGTTGGAGAAAAACAAGCCTAATTTTACAAACATGGTATTGGGCTCTGAGCTGTTACCACACAGTAAAGGATTCCCAAAGTCATAATAGGTAATTCTAAGAAAACATTAGCCTAATGCACAGTAGCTGTTAAAAACAAACAAACAAACAAAAACAAAATAGAAAATCGGGAATTATTAGGAAAAGACCAGGGCACAAACAAAATGTATAATTCTGCCATTAAGTTAATTCAAGTATCCTCTGTGTACACTTTTGATGCCTCCATCTCAATAAGGATAGAGAGATTTGACTACATTTGATGTTCTCCTTTTATCTATGAAGATCTGAACAAATATCCTCTGTTGCAGTGGCTGGACCTTAGAGATTCAGAAGTGGGTGCATTTGCAGTAGTACTTCCTTTTGAATTTTTTTCACTTTGCAGGACTGCTTATATGTACATATGTATACCTTCAGAGCAGTCTTGGTGTGAATGCAAAAGCCTAGTTCAATGAAAGCAGTGCTGAGATAAGCATCAATGAGCAGGCTCACCAGGATACATGAACTGTTCATGGATGGATTTGAGAAAAGATTTCAGCTGCTGATGACTGAGTGAATTTCAAAGGAAACATTGAAATGAAGCTACATGACTACAAGAGCAGGTGAAGACGGGATACAAAATGAGATGTTTTATGTGCTGAAACAGCAGCAGAAGTCAATAGAAGCAGCTTGTCTGGTTGTTCGGATGCTGATTTGAGAAGTGTGTTGACAGAGATGGCTTTCAAACAGTCTTTGAAGGGGAGGTGATGGTTTTAGTTAAAGGCAGGGTGACCTGAAGGAAAAAAGAAACCATAAAAGACCCCTGAAATACTTCACTCAAGCCTAATTATGTATTAGAACACTGTCCAAATGTTGTCCCTTCTGAACAGAAAACTAGGCTAATGTTTTAAAATAACCGCAGGGTGGGCGATGGTTGGGCTCCGGAGGCCCGGATGGATATTCTGCTTCTTCACCCAGAGAAGGCCATTTCTAGAGCCAGGAGAGTCCCACCGGGAAAAAGAGCTAGCAGTAATGTCCTCTGGGGAGATGTGTAATAAGCAAGAGAGAAAAATCAGCCCAGCCCCTATGCTTTACAGAGATTTTACTCTCAGATGAAAAGAAAATGCTGAGCATGATGAGAAATGGAAAAGTTGTGGACAACAACCAGTGATTATACTGAGTCCAGGGACTGGAAGTCTGGCTGTTCTGCCTTGCATTTTCTTTAAAAAATATTGTTGTCAAAAAAATCCCTGTTTTAAAATAAAATAAAGAAGTCCAGCTGCAAGAATACAAAGGTTCAAAAACCAACAAAATCTGAGTGACAAAAGGAAAATTAAAGTAGTTGCCTAGGAGGAAGGGGTCTGGAGTGTGTGAAGGGGAGCTTGTTTGGTCACCCAAGCTGCCAGATTTTTAGTAGGAAACTGAGGAGGATGACTATAGCATTGAAGGCAAAAAGGGGCTGGTGAGAAATTGGAAGCCTGTTTCATTTTCTTCCTGCCTTGCTGAGGACCTTCTCTCTTTTCCCTTCTATCCCAAATCTTCAGGTATTTCTCCTTCCTCCTCTTTTTACCACTTGTGTTTGTGGATCTTTCTCCTTTCTGGTCTCAGTGCTTTCCTTACCGTGGGTCCTGCTATCCTGTGGCACAGCTCATTTCTTTCTGAAACATATTTCTTTCCTTCTTTCTGCAAGTTACTTCCTTTTAGATCTCTCTTCTGTCCTACTTCATTTCGCCAATTACTCTTTACCATGAAATAGACACAGAAGAAGAGACACCAGGCCAAGTCACATAACAAAAAAGTGCAGTCTGGACAAGTTCTTCGGAAACAAAGATTTCCAAAGCTGAATTTTTTTACTGAGAAACCCACCATAGGATGCAAATCCAAATCCTTCCTTTGACTGTTCAAATGAATGCCTTTGCCCTCAGAGCCACCGTTACTTTTCTTCAGACTTCAGGATAGGTTTGGCAGCCCTGCCTTTTCCTCGGGGAGCCCGTGAGCACTGCTGCTCCAGTGCAGGGTTTCTTCCCACAGCTATGAGCAGGTTGAGCAACAGCTTTTATTTTGTAAAAAATAAAACTGTAGAATCAGCAGTAGACATGCATTGACTAACTGATGTGCTTAGATACTTTAAGGCTTTGTGAAAAAACTGTTTTGATGACAGCTCCTGTACACTTACAGTTGCTTCAGAAAAGAAAAAGTGGACCAGTTTTTCCTTTTGAGATAGTCTCTGATTTTTATGATCTCCTAATTAGAGTATGTACAAAAGAATTTCACATATGTTTACAAAACAAACACTTACGGTACTTGTGTAATTACAAAGTCTGCCATTAAATTAGTGTTTCATGTGTTTGTGTTTTAATTATTAACTGTGGCAGAATATAGCTAAAGCAGAAAACGTAATTTCTATGATAATAACTGAACACGATTAACTGCATATCTTTCTATAAACAAAATGTGTTTTTCATTTGCATTCTTCCCTTGTCTTAGTTGCATTTAGGGCAATACAAAAGAGTCTGGCATGCTCCCTCTTCACTGTAGGTGAATATATGGCATTTTATTTTTTGGAATCTGTTGTGCTAAAAGTATTTATTTGCAAGGTAACTTGATGTGGCATGAGGTAAAGATTTTCTTATAGAACTTGCCTCCTACTCATCCACATATAATTGTACAGCAGTTTATTCGTCCTTTTCCTGATGTACAAATGGCCTGTATGTCTACTCCTGACACTTGTGTTTCTTTCCTAACATGCAGTTATGGACTTATGGGTCTTTACACAAGTTTCCTCTCCTCATCTGCGTAGCCCTGGTAATTTCAAAATACACTTCATTATTGATCCTGCCTCTACTGCTGTTTATTTTTCTTCCCAAAAATTTTTCTCAGATTTTCACCTGTTTATATAATTTCTCCTTTATTGTTGCTATTGAATTCTGTGACGTAAAATAACTTTTCAATGTAAAATTGTCTCATCTTGTTAAACTTTTTTTAAACCTTTAATATAGATTGCTAAAGTTAAGGTGTTCTAAAGAAAGGTGACTAGTGCTTCCGGAAAATCTAATTTCTAATCACATTTATCTTCCTAATCAGTATGAAAATGAGAGGGTTTGCATTCTTTATTGGGTGATAGTCTAACCATCAAGAATTTCTCCACTGAGGCCAGCAAAAAGCAATTGTTTCTTCAGTCACCTGAAAGACAGAGGGGAAAAATCCAGGTTACCCTTCCCAGTCCTGGTGAAACATGGTAGGCTGTCCGTAACTGCTCAGTCTTACATGCAGGGATCTGAGACATTGGATTTCTCTTAAGTCAGGTAATAATTTTCTTCCTTTAGCCTCACAAAAAATTGCATGCAGGTTCCCTATAGGGTTCCCCATAGGGTTTCCCTCACAGAACAGAGGAGAACATCTCCATAACTCCTGGAAGCTGCTTCCATGGTCTGTGAGCTGGGTGTGACAGCCGACAAATCTTGAAAATTTTGTGACAGCTTATCTAGTTACATGAGTTGCTCAGATTATAGGTGCTCCTTACAGCCCAGTACAACACTGCTCTTGCAGCTTCTAGAGATAGACTAGTCTCAATTTCCATATAGATTTATTCCCTTACTCTGGGCATCAAGACTTGATACCTGCTTTGGAAAAGCTGCCTTGACGGACTATTCAAAAAGGCCATAAGCACAACCTCCTGACCACAGGGAGAGGGCTCGCAGTTCACGTCAAGTGGCATATCTTAGACAGCCTTTGAAGGCTCACTCTGTTACCTACCCAACGCTGACTACAGTCCTCTGAGATGTGTTATCCTC
>NW_008824676.1:5482970-5490859 GCF_000699105.1 Pygoscelis adeliae
CCTGGATTACATATAAGCAAAAGAACTAAAGGACACGCAGAACCTTTTTAGCCTCAGTGCCATCAGGGCAGGAATCCGATGGGAGGCGGTGGAGAGAGCAGGCTCCAACAGACACGGCACACCAGAATGCCATGATGCTGAATGCACAGAGCACGTATAGACCACCTGCATAACTGGTGTGGCAACAAACATACTGCAGGTCACAACTACTCTTTCTTAGGGGGAGAGAACCAGGGTTGTCTTCACCCCAACTCATTATTTTCTTTAAAAGATACTGCATATTAGGATTTAATTTCATCACCTTTTAATTTTATTCAGATTCACAGAAGGTAAAAAAAGAAAAATTTGACTGTGAAAATGTCGCCTGGTAAAGACTTCCTTGTGTGATACATACATTCATTTCAACAGGACTCTGTATGTATAGCAAAGAAACCCAGAATTTCACAATCCAGTTCCTAGTGAAAGATAGGATAAAACTGAGCCCTCATGTAGGCAGACATAATTTCTTCATGGGACTCTCACCCACTTCTACCATGACTGAATTTGATCCAAATTGCTTAATGCTATTTTCCTTAAATATTCGCTTTTCAGAGAAAGGGTTTATATAACCCGTTGCCTTATATTATAGCTGATGTAAAAAGTTTGTGACTGCAACCCTAAATGTTTTATCACCTGTCAGACATTTCAATGATAATAAAAAGTAACATCCTTTAAATTAATTAGTCATGATTAGGACTTCAAGCCCACAGGCCACTTCATTATGCTAAAATTATAAGTTAGCTATTTAAATTACCATTAAATAGATTCTTGTGTTAATTGATATCTCACTTATAACTGCTGTTTTTAATTTCTATAGGATCTTATTAAGGTTTAATACAAGTAACTAAAATGTTTTAAGCAATCATTCGAATAAAGAAAATATACTGAAAAAATGATGATATTTTTCTCTGCTTCCGATTTACGTTAAAAGTAGGAATTACTTTAATAAAATATATCAGACATCAATCATGCAACCCTATTAGTATGCAGATTGTTGTGATTTTCTCCTCTATCCTGCCAATCAGCGTAAGCAGAAAGTTCCTTCTTCTACACATGCGCAGCAGAGATTTTCTAGAGATATGCAATGATTTGCACAGAGTATTGAAAGGCAGAACTCAGGTCATGCAATGCAATCAAACCAGTAATGCAGAATACTAATAGTGGAGATGGGCATTCAAATTAATTTAAGTCACATGTTAATGCTTAGACAGGATACACATCTTGGATTTTCAAGTGCTGTTTGCCTTGCCTATGGCAAAGCACCAAAATTCTTGGAAAATGTGTAATTTGTTCCTCAAGTTAGGGTCTGCCAACACAATAGTAGAACAGACTTGTTTGTTTCTCCAAACTGTTTCGCTTTCTTTAGTATTATATTAAACCGTGTTTAAGTTAGGTGACCTCGGTTTAGTGACCTTGCCCTTTTGGTTTCCGATATTTATAATGAAATCTCATCTGCCAGTTAGTTTCTGTCCCTGATTATTAGGTTTCTGGATAAAGTAATACACATAAGAAATAGAGACACAGGGTTATATCCTAGCAGTGTTTTTGGCAATGGCTGTGATGTCAGTGATTCAAGCTGAGACAGTATTTCTCTCTTGGTCCTTCCCAGAGAGTTCGGAGTCCCTGTGATCTAAAAAGAGATAAAAGAACATCCTTTATGTCCCAAATAGCCTCAAAGTTCTTGTCCATATCACCATTACCTTCAAACTTTATTCATGCTCCCAGGCATGCAAAAGATGTTTTTAGCGTTGTACTATTAAAAATACCACTGTGGCATAACTCTCACAATATATCAGGCACTTTCAATTGAAAAACCATCACAAGGAAAAAAAGTTCTAGGGCCCCCAGCTGCCAGGTGGGGCCCTGGGACATCTTGGCCCCAGAGCCAAGCGTTCTGCACCGCAGAGGTGGCTGACCCCCTCTGAAGGAAGCCAGTTCTGTGTGAGCAAAGCACTTCACCAGGTTTCTGGGACTGCATCATGGAGTATACAGAAATAGCCGTATATTTAAATACCTTCTCTGAAACAAGAAGTACAGCTTTGATAACAGCCTATTCTTTAAACACTTGTTACTTCATCTGTCAATACCATGCATAGATAATTAAAGCTTCTAAATACACCTGAGATGATAAAAATACTAAACATAGTTAAACTCTGGAGATTTTCAACTAGACTTACAGATGATACACTTTATCCTTCACGCTATAGCTGTGAGAGGTTAGTCCCCAAAGACTGCTGGATCCAGAATCCTCTGAAACACCATTGGATAATGCAATCCATGCTAATGGGTGACAACATCTTTCAGCTGGCAACACCCTACCTGGATTATTTATTCTCAACAGACGTCTTTTATTAATGGGACTGCCACCTGACATTGTTAGAAAACCAAAATAATATTTTCCTCTGAACTACCAAATAGTGGTCTTCAGGCACAAAGCAAAAAGTGCTTCAGATGGTATCAAGGGTCAGATATTTAACAGTTTAGCAACACTTTTCAGAATTCCCATTAGTCTGTTAGAGAAAAAAATCTTAAATTAACCTTACCAAAGTATCTGTTTTAACTAGATTGCCTTAGATCACATTGAACTGTTGTGTGTTAATGGCTTTTTCTTGAGGAATGAAATGTGAATAAATGAATTAATATTACAGTAAGTAACAAGGTTTATTGGAAGAATGGATCTATAAAGGGTCAGTGAAGTAATAGTCCAACAGATACAAATCAGACTTCATTATCATAGCGGGATAATCCCCGAAATAACATTCGCTTTTTAGTTTTATGTTTCTTTATTTTATACTTGTTGTTATTTGTTATTTTTTGTATTCATAGTCTAAGAATACACTGTAAATTATAGCGGCACCCAGTGGCATTGCAATAATTAGATTGTATAATTACTTGCATTATGAACTTTCATTTCTGAGTTTTAAAACTCAATAGTAAAAAAACCACACTGTATTCTGTAACTTGGCATCCAAAGCTTCAAGGATTTAGCTTGGGAGTGCTGTGAGGTTTTAAAATAAATTTTCAAAGATAGTGGTTCAGCTGTTTGGAGTTTTTCTATTGAGGCTTTTTTTACTATTTATGTAACTTGAAACGTTGCAGTGTAAGCAGGAAAATTTGGCAAGGAATTAGTTCACAATATGGTTTAATTACTTTTGGCATTATACATATATATTTTAAATAGACAAGATATTTGAGTTTGAAAAAAGTGCTCAACACAGGTGTATTCATGTGGATTCTTTTTTAGCATAATCTGTCATAAAACAGTTATTCTATAAAATATGCTTTCAAGTACCTATTGCTTAAATGTGCTCAAAACTTTCTAAATGCATTCCCATATTCTCTTCACTGGAAATGAGACATCTATCAGATTTTGCAGGTATAGCAACTGCAAGTCAATCTACGAAAATTTATGGTGAGACTATTGCTAGTTTAGCTTGTATCTTCAAAACACAAATAGATTAGCATGAATTCTTAACATCAATGTAGTGCTTTTTGAGCTAGATATCAAAGCTTTTTATTAGGGAAGGTTTCACCATCCTTATTTTATGAATGGGCAAACATAGAAATAAAAGCCAAATTTCTGGCCAGTGTCATACCAGGAGACAGAAGAGAAGACCACTTCAAAGTGATAGCTTTGATGCTAACATGGCCTTGGACAATAGAGTGCATGTATTTAAACTGGGAAACTATAACAACTGTTACAAAGTTTAACTGAAAATAAGGTGGAACAGCCAAGTCTTCTTTTTTGTCCCTTGAAAAACACATATACGTTTCATTGGATCATGGGATGGAGTTGATATTTCAGAAGAAGCCTTGTTATTAGCCCTAATAGAATCAGAATTTCCCAGGTTGGAAGGGATCTCAAAAGATCATCTGGTCTAACCTAGATGAGCCTAGATGAGATTGTCTAGCACCCTGTCCAGTCGCATCTTGAAAACCTCCACATCCCCAGGGAGGTTGTTCCAGTGAATGATTGTTCTTACTGTAAAAAATTTCTTTCTTACATCAAGATGAAACCTCTCCCCTGTTGCCCCTTGACTTCTCCAGTGGCTCCTTGTGAAGAGAGAGCCTCTGTTCTCTTTGTAGCTGCCCTTTAAGTACTGGAATACTGTGATGAGGTCCTGCCCTGAGCCTTTTCTTCTCCAGGGAGAAAAGACCTAATTCCTTCAGTCTTTCCTCACAGTGCAGGTTCTCCAGACCTTTGATCATCTTCATGGTTCTCCTTTAGACCCTCTCCAGTCTGTCTGCATCTTTCTTGAATTGCCAGGACCAGAACTGGACACTCCAGGTGCAGTCTGACAAATGCTGAGTGGGATAATCATGTCTCTATCTCTGCTAGTAATGCCCCTGCAGATGCAGCCCAGGATCTAAAACGAATACTGTGCTTTCAGTCGGGAACAAGAAGAAGGAAGCAAACTGATGTTTTCCAGAAAGCAGGTGGTGGAAATAATCACTAATAATACCAATAGTTTGGTATTTGGGTTAAATATTTTTAGATAATGGCAAATAGTATTTGTCAATAACTTTGCAGAACAAATGGTGTTAACAGGATTGCACATTCTGATTGTAATTATGTGGGTACCCTACTGAAGTATAAGATTTCCAAACATTATATCTAATATTAACATTTAGAAAATATGACATAAAATTGTTTTAATGAGAACAACCAAAAGCTGTGCAAAGGAAATCCTACTTTAAAGGGTGTGTAAAAGTAAGCTTCAATGTATGGAAGTCTTTCTTTTAAACCAAACCAATTGCAATAGCTGAAGAGGCATCTAAGTACCATCTTTTACCTATTTTGGTCATGCTTTTCCTTATTTTCACATATAAATATGGAAGATCGCATGTCTACATCTTTGTGCTATTTTACAGATGACCACTTCGCTGAAATCCAGAGAAACTCCAAGAGTAATTCCAAGAACCAATACTAAGATCTTGTTGCCATGAGAGGGGACACAGTTCCTAGACAATATGTTTTCTTCAATACTGAGATAGAATGAGAAGGACGTTGTTTAAGGGTCCTTCTCCCCGACCCCACTCCCCCCCTCCCTTTTGGCTCATCTGTGCTACTGGATGTAGATCTATATACGGAAAGGGATAAAAACTCCACTGTCTTTCCAAAGTCTGATCCTGCTCACATGCCTGGATTAGTGATCCTTACCTCTGAGATCAGCATAGTCAGCTGGAGATAGTCATAGAATCATAGAATCATAGAATCATTAAGGTTGGAAGAGACCTCCAAGATCAGCGAGTCCAACCGTCAACTCAACACCACCATGCCCACTAAACCATGTCCCTAAGCGCCTCATCTACACGTCTTTTAAATACTTCCAGGAAGGGTGACTCAACCACTTCCCTGGGCAGCCTGGTCCAATGTTTAACCACTCTTTCAGTAAAGACATTTTTCCTCACGTCCAATCTAAACCTCCCCTGGCGCAACTTGAGGCCATTTCCTCTTGTCCTTTCGCCAGTTACTTGGGAGAAGAGACCGACACCCACCTCGCTACAACTTCCTTTCAGGTAGTTGTAGAGAGCGATGAGGTCTCCCCTCAGCCTCCTTTTCTCCAGGCTAAACAACCCCAGCTGCCTCAGCCGCTCCTCATAAGACTTGTCCTCCAGACCCCTCACCAGCCTCATTGCCCTTCTCCGGACACGCTCCAACATCTCAACGTCCTTCTTGTAGTGAGGGGCCCAAAACTGAACACAGTATTCGAGGTGCAGCCTCACCAGTGCCGAGGACAGGGGCACGATCACTTCCCTACTCCTGCTGGCCACACTATTTCTGATACAGGCCAGGATGCCATTGGCCTTCTTGGCCACCTGGGCACACTGCCGGCTCATGTTCAGCCGGCTGTCAACCAACACCCCCAGGTCCTTTTACGCCAGGCAGCTTTCCAGCCACTCTCCCCCAAGCCTGTAGCGCTGCATGGGGTTGTTGTGGCCAAAGTGCAGGACCCGGCACTTGGCCTTGTTGAACCTCATACAGTTGGCCTTGGCCCATCCATCCAGCCTGTCCAGGTCCCTCTGCAGAGCCTTCCTACCCTCGAGCAGATCAACACTCCTGCCCAACTTGGTGTCGTCTGCAAACTTACTGAGGGTGCACTCGATCCCTTCATCCAGATCATTGATAAAGATATTGAACAAGACTGGCCCCAAAACTGAGCCCTGGGGAACACCACTCATGACCGGCCGCCAACTGGATTGAACTCCATTCACCACAACTCTCTGGGCCCGGCCGTCCAGCCAGTTTTTTTACCCAGCGCAGAGTACACCTGTCTAAGCCGTGAGCCACCAGCTTCTCTAGGAGAATGCTGTGGGAGACGGTGTCAAAGGCCTTACTGAAGTCCAGGTAGACCACATCCACAGCCTTTCCCTCATCCACTAGGCAGGTCACCTGGTCATAGAAGGAGATCAGGTTGGTCAAGCAGGACCTGCCTTTCATGAACCCAAATATATATTATACATTAGATGCTTTCAAAATATTGTTCCTCTCACCTTCATAGTCTTCAGTATGGGGTATGGTTTTTTGCCCTGGTTGATTAGTCAGTTATGGGGTTACCTACTTACTATTAACCAAAATTTATCTTAGAAAGTTCTCTAGTGAAGTTATTCAGTCCATGGTGGAAAAGATTTCGTCATGAATCCATATTGGAACTGGTTTTAGGGGAAGGTGTCTGCTAAACAAATAGTGGGATAAAGTTGAGTTTCTAATATCTAGTAAGCAAATGAATCCAGTAACTCAGTGGGGTTGAGTTAGTGCCGTCCTTTTCAGCTGGGAACGATTTACAAATGACTTCATGGTGCAGATAATGGTTCCCAAATAAATTGAGTTGTGGCTTAATTAAACAGCATCCTTTGCTTCTTTTTCCCATTTACCTGAAACAGCCATAACTAGGATTAACTGTTGTGTGAGAACATAAAATAGAGAGGCAGTCTCTAGAATTGCAGACCGTAAAGCTTTGTAGGGATTTAAAGATTATAACCAACACTTTGACCTGGCAGTAGATGGGTAGCCAGGGAAAAGCATGGACTATGAGTACAGTGTACCATTCTGATAAAATGAACCATAACATTCAATACCAGATAAAACTTCCATGGACATTGGCCTCCCAATGTTATGCTGTGTATCAGCTCCACTCATCGAAGACATTAACGGTGTAACATTTCCTCAGCATCTGATATCTGGGCAATTTAGTTAAATAACCCAACTTCAGCTACCATCTCTGTGCAGGTAAATCATATACATGTATCACTAATGCTCTGTCCTGAAATAGAACTTTGTGTTGAAAAGCTAAACCTTTATATCTCTTCATGGATGCGGCTTTCAACTTGAGTACAACATGACTAAGAAAAAGCTCTTTCCTTTCTGCCCCAGACTTTTCTCTGTTGCTATGAGCAGCAGCACCATTCTGCCTGCTACTCACACCACTAACACAGTGTGGTGGGTTGACCCTGGCTGGATATCAGGTGCCCACCAAAGCTGCTCTGTCACTCCGCCTCCTCAGCTGGACAGGGGAGAGAAAATATAACGAAAGGCTCGTGGGTCGAGATAAGGATGGGGACATCACTCAGCAATTACCATCATGAGCAAAACAGACTCGACTTGGGGAAATTAGTTTAATTTATTACCAATCAAATCAGAGTAGGTTAATGAGAAATAAAACCAAATCTTAAAAACACTTTCCCCCCACCCCTCCCTTCTTCCCAGGCTTAACTTTACTCCCGATTTTCTCTACATCCTCCCCCCCGCCAGCACAGGGGGACGGGGAATGGGGGTTGTGGTCAATTCATCACACGTTGTCTCTGCCGCTCCTTCCTCCTCAGGGGGAGGACTCCTCACACTCTTCCCA
>NW_008824676.1:5491438-5503822 GCF_000699105.1 Pygoscelis adeliae
CTGGCTAGCATTGGCTTTATCGGACATAAGGGAAATTTCTAGCAGCTTCTCACAGAAGCCACCCCTGTAGCCCTCCCCACTACCAAAACCTTGCCACACAAACCCAGTACACATGGACATAATCTTTACCTCAGATTTTTAGTTTTCATGTCCAAGCCATGGCTCAGCTTTACATATTATGGCATAGTATCTCTAAAAAACAACAGATGGTGCAGGCAGCCAGGGAAGCTCAAGAAAATAGTGAGATAATATTGGTCTTTGTAACAACTATTTTGTAGATCCTTGCAGGAATGGCAGGTTTTCAAGAGAATCCTCTCTATACAGATCTTCAGTTACTCTCTGCCCTTTATCACCTCAAAAAAAGCCTTACTTGTCTTCATGTACAAGGCCCAACCAGTGCTGTCCCCACTCAGCTCTGATTCAATATCTAAAGGCTGATATTGACTCCCAGAAGGCCAACTTTCAACTTTTTGTGCTTTCTTCTATGCTGCCCCTCATGGTTAAGAGAAGATAACACTGAACAACTCTGAAGTTACACATTATCCTCCTTTTGTCTCCCAAACATTGTCTTTGTGACATGGTTTTCCTTTTCCTCTGTTTTGCACAGCCCCAAGTACAATGCAGTCCTGGTCCAACGCTAGAACTGCCAGATGCTACATTAATATGGTACTCAGCATCAGTCTCTCTTAACAGCACCTGAAGTCTCCTTTCATGGCTCTGACAAAGCATGCAGGATTCAAGAGGCACAAAGATGAGGGAGGAGCCCTATGACCTCGCGGTGAAGTCAGGTCAGGGCAGCTGAGGATTTGGGCCCTTCCAAAACTGCACATCAGAAAAGAAACTATGATTCGTGTCCCTGAAGGCAATTGTGCTGAGGTTGAAAGAGAATAGCTGAAGTCTTTTACTGGACCATTATTTCCAACAACTCCTCCCTTCCCCCTCTCCCCAAAATACATTTTGATTTACATTTTCCAGTTTTTGATGAAAGACTGGAAACTTAACATTTTTAACTTATTGGTGTGGGATTTTTTTCCATGAAAGGATTATTAGGGGTATGAAAAATATTTTTAAAATACTTAATTTAATCTTTTCCTCTGAATCCAAAAGCAAAGGTGACGTGGTAAACTAGGATCTGCAGGGAGGAGCTCTGTGTACCATGGAAAAGGTGGCTGCTCAGGGTAGGCGATGAGAGCCTTTGAACTCTGAGTCTATTGGAGATGCCCTAGTTCAATCAGGAATTAATTCAGAGAAGTCCTGTGGCCTGCATTATGCAGGAGGTCAGACTAGAGGGTCACAATCATCTCTTCCAGCATAATAATCCATGAATCTGTAAGAGCTACCATCTTTTACAGTTCATTTCTTCTAAATGCCAATGTTTATTTGTAGTTGTAACATTCTTTGGTATGACATATATAGCTGGTAGGATAAGTTAATGGTAACACTTTTGCTCAAATATTTTAATTTTATATTTCATCAAAAAAATCAGAAAAAGAGTCATAGATAAGGTGATGAAATCTTATTTCAGATGTCATCCTATAAGAAACTCTAACTTACTTCTTTTTCACTGGATCTTTTTCCTAGGTTAGCAGATTTTGTTTTAAAATATTTTAACTGAGTCTAGGAGAGGATCTTGAGCTTTTGCACAGGGTCAGACTACAAGAAGTTTGATTTAAATATCAGATTTAAATACATCTGTCACAGAGCTCTATATTTTTGGCAGTTATAGGCCACCTTTATTCTGCGTAATGATGAAGGTTTGACTGTGTTTGATTTTTCTTTTTTAGCCAAATGAACAGTGCATCTTTAAGTGTGATCCTCATCAACCATTTGGCCCAGTAATAGTATGCAAATTGAACTCTTCAAAAATTAATGCTAACATTTATTAAATAATGCATCACACAATAAGTTAATTTGAAATTCTAAGTTGAACTCCCTGCTCATAAGAGAGGGATTTTTTTTTCCCTGTGTCATCTTCATAAAACATCTTTATAGTCTTTCTAAATACCTTGAATATGTTATTTGGGTTTTGACAAATTGATCTCTACTGAGGCTATTGATAAGGAGACATTCTCTCTGTTCCAGAGTTTTGATATTTTCTATTCCTTGATATCTTCTATTTCCACATAATTGTTAATATTTTCTTAGTTTGAACATTTTGGAGAAAAGTACCAATTAAATGCAACAATTTGGTAAAGATGTAAAAGCTCAGAACACATACAGTGACATCTTCTGTAAACAAGCATTAATTTTGCACCATTACAAACAACATGTGTCTGGCCACTAATTTACCCGGACATAGTATCACACTCGAGGACATGTTGCAGCATGCAGAGGGATGAACACTTGGAGAATTTTTATTTATGTGTGTATATATATGTGTGTATATATATAGAAAAGCCTGGCTTTTTTTACAGTTATGATTTTAGGGAAATCAGAATCGGTTCCTAAAAGCAGAGGACAATTTATACTATACATGTCTTTATTTAATTTGACAAAAGCAAGTGCAGATTTCCACATTTGCCAGTGTTAACCATTCTGAATGTCCTTTTGAATATGCCTTTTTCTGAGTCGTGCTCGGGGTTTTTCTTTTTTTCTTATATGTTTAACGTGTGCATCGATCTGTCACTTTCCACTCATTCATTCACTGGCCGTGACACAGGCAGGTGCTGAAACAGAGGCTGGTAAAATGACTGAGTAGAAATAAATACAGCAAAAGGTAGTAAGGTCGGCTCAGCAGGAGAGGATCTTTGCAAACACAAATCAAGCAATGTAACAAAACCATCCCTCCTCGCCTGGCAATCAGCAAAGCCCCGAGCGAGCGGGCAAGCGAGCGGGCAGGCAAGCGTGAGCTCTCCTTCCCCATCTCTGCAGCAGTCCTCAGCCTCCTCCTGCAACACCTGCTCACTCACCAGAGCCAGGCAGGATGCACTTTAACCTCTTGTGCTCCTGCACACCGCTGCATGGAGAGAGCAACAGAAAAGTCAGTGTCTGGGGGGGAATGCATCAAAAAAAAAAAAAATTCCCTTTGATATAATGTTGCCACTAGTGTGCATGGGGGTGCATTCTCAGTGGAGTCATGAGTTTAGGTTATTTTTTGCTTCCCGCATCTTAAGAATGTCTTCATGTTTGTGTTTCAGAGGAAGGTGGACCTTTAGGTCAGGCTGTCTTTAAGCAATGGTTTTCCAGTTGTGTCTACAGTTTCCTGGAGTGGCAACTTTGCCAAGCAGCCAGCCAGCAGTGGCAGTGTGTGCAGGTAATTGCCTTAACTGGGAGCAGAATGACAGTGTGTAAGGTGGCAATCTGCAACACTTCCAGCCTGGTTTCACCCCTCTTCCCCCGTACAGCCTAGCCAGGCTGAGACAACAGTACAGGTAAGGGGTATAACCAGGAGATGTGGAGACGTGATCTGAAGTTTTGCTTCTGACTTGTGCTGAGGACTGGCTCCATTCAGCGCATCAGGAAGCAGGCACTGGCTGTTTGGGCTGCAGCTGGATGTGCCTTTAGCCCTCTCACTCCCTCGCATGCCACTGCTTTCAGAAACTGAGGGGCCTTACCCACTTTTTAGCCTGATGCGCTTCTCAGTTGGGAAGGAACTTGTGTATTTTTTGTTTCTTTTTACTAGAAATCACTTTAACAGTCCAAAAGGCCACTACTTTATTAGTGGAAAAATGTGATCTATTTGAGTAAGATGGGCTCCTACGTGAGCACAAATGATTTGGCAAATTTTGAAAAGAGAACATGTGGCCTGAATAATCAACAAGAGGAATTCACAAAGGTTTGGCTTGGCTTGCTTAATTTTTTTCTCTGATTTGTCTGTTCTTATAACTGCCACCTGTTCTTTTGTTTTCCTGTAGATCTGCAGTTTTTTAAAACTAGAAGAGACATAATGATAATTTAACTTGACTTTCTGCATAAAAGAGAAGCTATGATTTCATCCACTGCTTCCAATGCTTTTGTCATAAAGCATAGCCTTTAGAAAGACATCGTGTAGCATTCCAGGTGATGTCTATCACCTCCCTAGGCAAAAACTTCTATAGTTAATTATTTTCAGTGTTTAGAACATTATATCCATTCCACCTGGAATTTGTCTGGCTTTACCTGCCATGTATCAAATTTTGTCCAGTCTTTGACTAAGAGCAGAAAGAGCCCTTGCAAGCAGAAATCTTCTGCCTCAGCACTTACTTGTAGGCTCTGATCAAGTTGCTTCTTTCACATTCTCTTTGACAAACTAAAGAAATAAAGCTTTATAGTTCTCTACCGTTAAAGCGAGATCTACATTGTCAGTCATTCCTGTGGCCCTTTACTAAACTCCTTGCAATTTGTCAAGGTTCAGTGTTCCAGTAATAGTCACACTAAGCCTACACCACCTTACTTCTAAGACTATTCAAATGTATAGGTAGACAAAGAAGTTGTCTAGGCACATACTATCAATCTTGTGCCAGAGTAAGAAATGTGATTCAGCTTCAGCTTCATATTCAGTGATGCCAGAGACTTCTGAATTTTTTATTCAGATGAGGAAAAGCTGTATCACATCACTCAGAGTTCCTACTTTTAATTACAATTTCTGCTGCAAAATACCTGCAATTAAACAAATTAAATTGAGCTGTGTTAGTAACAATGGCTGAAGAAAGATGGTTGAACCCTAAAGGGAATAAAATAAAATCTGCTTCCCATAGGAAGGGAACAGTTTTCAAAGATAACAGCTAAGGTAATGCAGAATGGAGATCTTCGAGCTTTCTTGGGCATACTGCTAGGTGAAACCATACAGGTCATGGCAGTTCTTTGGAGATTTGTTTTGAGATTCATTTTCATTTCTAATCCAGTGCATGAGAGAGAGGAGGTCAAATGGATTGAAACAAACCCATGTTTCTATGAAACCATTTGCTGTGAAACTCCACCTGCTACAGAGGAAGGAATGACTTTGATCTTAATCACTTTTAATCAAATCTTTTAATCAAACCACTTAGTCAAACTCCTCCATCTTCAAAATGAATCCTGCTGAGGGAGCATGTGAGCCCACAGCACCACAGAGAAAAGTGGCAATCTAATTGGAAAATACATCCTATCATTTTGGCAGAGTTGTAGACCACCTTGATTTACAGTAGTATAGACCTATTGACTTTTGCATAGTGTATATGTGCTGATTTTGGCTGGGATAGAGTTAATTTTCTTCATAGTAGCTAGTATGGGGCTACGTTTTGGATTTGTGCTGAAAACAGTGTTGATAATACAGGGATATTTTCATTGTTGCTGAGCAATGCTTACACAGAGTCAAGGCCTTTTCTGCTTCTCACCCCACCCCACCAGTGAGTAGGCTGGGGGTGCACGAGAAGTTGGGAGGGGACACAGCTGGGACAGCTGACCAAAGGGATATTCCATACCATGTGATGTCATGCTCAGCATATAAAGCTGGGGGAAGAAGGAAGGGGGGGACGTTTGGAGTGATGGTGTTTGTTTTCCCAAATAACCATTACACATGATGGAGCCCTGCTTTCCTGGAGATGGCTGAAAACCTGCCCGCCCATGGGAAGTAGTGGATGAATCCCTTGTTTTGCTTTGCTTGCGTGCACAGCTTTTGCTTTACTTATTAAACTGTCTTTATCTCAACCCATGAGTTCTCCTCACTTTTACCCTTCTGGTTCTCTCTGCCACTGGTTTTATTTTTTAAATGGGGACTTCAGCAGAATTCAGCCCAAAACTCAGGTGTATTCATACCATGAGCTTTTTCTGTTCTTGACTAATTTTTTCTCATGTATATTTAAATAGACTTTTATTCCTAGGGATGCTTTCTTTCCTTCCTTCCTTCCTTCCTTCCTTCCTTCCTTCCTTCCTTCCTTCCTTCCTTCCTTCCTTCATGCCTGCCTGCCTTCCTTCGTGCCTTCCTTCTTTCTTTCTTTGTTTCTTTCTGGAGGATGAGGGGAAAGTTGCTTGGCTATCTAATTCTGATTTAAAAAATCAGAAATACCCCCGGTTTCAAAAGTCAGCTTCAAAATTACTGTCTTTTTCCATGAAGCTCAATGCTATTCTTTGTGCATGTGTGACTTAGTACATGCTGGTATTGTTTGTCATTGTAAGGAAGATCATAGATTGATTATACACAATTTTGTTTTTAGATGTTGGACATGTGCTGTGCTATTTTTTTCTATAGCGCAGCAGTAAATTCTTCCTATCACACTGAGAGGTAAGCATGTTCTATGTTTGCTTCTTATTTTACAAGTTTTAATAAAAATGTAATTAAAAATGTTTCTTAGGCTACAATATGTGTAGTACACACTTTCTATAGCATCCAGTAGATAATGAATAATGTGATTACTTTAGATATAATATAGGGCTCCTCAATATGAATATGAATTATGTCCATGCAATGGTTTTCTGTATCTCTTTTATTATGTGGCACAATTTGCTTTATTTTCCTCAGGGCACAGCTTGAGCTCAGTTACCACCTCTGATTTTTGTGTGGATAATAAAATATTTATAGCCTTCAAAATTAGGTGCTGAGACAGTGATTAGTGTGGTAGGAATGAGCAACTGAATAGATAAGGGCATGACATTTTGCACATGCATTACCACATACTGAACTTACGCACACAAAATCCCAATTTGTGTGCATGTACATGCTTGTGATTTCAATTCAGCAATTATTTTCTTCTTACCTGTGGCATTCCTCCTGCAGTTTTACCTGGCCACTGCATTCTTCTGTTTGGAAGAGAACAGAAGAGCTGCAGGCTGCTGCAGCTCTGCTATTCAGGATGCAGTTGGGGACCTGTTCAGGAAGGCTATGATTTTTCTAAGTCTCCATTCACATTACAATGTGATTGTCTTGATTCAGTTGACCTCCCTGGGTAAATAACAGCATTCCTTGCAATTTTCTGTGCACTTCCTTCTTAGGTGGACGATACCTTAAAAGCCAAAGAACTCTCTTAACCTGAGGAGCCTGTGACACTCCAGAAGTGCTTTTGCCCAGGTTCCTTTGCTGAAACACCTTCTCCTTTCACCACATCCTATATTGCACTCCTGTTTCTAGTGGCCACCTCTAACTGTAGACCATTTCATGTCCTTGTACTTATTGATATATGTTTCGGAGACAATTCAGGTCAAAAGTGCTATGTTAAGGTAAGGAAACCTTTAAAGCCAGTCACTTCTATCAATGAAATTTTAGGATGTGAATCTACTTTGCATGCCTGATTCCTTCTAGACGTAGTATTGAATTCAGTTCTTGTCTGCTTGCCTTGCTCGATTCAGATCTATTTTAAAGGGCCTGTGAAAGCAGACATTACTTTACATAACCAATTATATCAGAAAGTGTAAGCTTCCTCAGTCCCCAAAGATGTTAGATGCAGGCTTATTTCTACCGGGAAGTACCCCATTTTACATTATGGTTGATCACAGTAAGCAAGTTATCTGCCTGCACAGAGCTTTTAAGAGTATAACCAGATTCTAGGATAATTCATTAATCCGTTCAGTATTTTTTTAGTAGAAAGCCAATTTCTTAATGTTATGTCCTTGAAAATTTTTTTTTTTTGTCAACAAGTTTCCTCAATGACAAATTGTGTCTTAATAATTACAAAGTAATTACAGAGGATCCTACCACACCGTGAGTCTTTGAAAGTAGTAGGCAATTCAGCCAAAAAATTGATGGCATGATACCGATCCAAAGGAATTGTACATTTGTATGTTCCTTTAAAACTAAAATGGTCCTATATTGAAGTATCCCAGCTATTGCTGTGCAAGATTCTTCTGCTAGAATCCTCCTTTCCACAGTGCTTAAAATCATTGTTTCATCCCTCCCCAGAAGTAACGTCAACATTCCTGTGGCATATACATGTCATATAATAAACTAGCTGTTAGCAACATGACTAGCTGAAGCCAGATTTATTTTCCCAACCAAGTTGAGAAGATTTGGAATGGTGAAGCAGCATTGATCAGACAGTGTGTTTTACCACTGAATATCTAATTTAATATTAGTTAAACTTGATCAACAATTCAAGAGTTTAGGGTCACATTATTAACAGAAAACATCAATCCTTTGGATAATTCAATTAAAAAACATCAATAAAAATCTAATTTCAAAAGTCACTAGTATACCAATATACCATATCCGACAGAGAGAAACTGCTCAGCCACCATTGAATCATTGCCTGTTTTAATAAGTATTCAGAAATTATACTGAGACTTCAAAAGAAATTGTAAGGAATTGTTAGCAGGTTTATTAATGTTTTATGTTTTATTAAAAGTTTGGGTGTACATTTCACAATGAGCAACATCAAAAATCAGACTTTCTGCCTGTAATTTTGCTTCCTCCTGTCTTTCTGCCTTTGGGATTCGCTCTTTTCCTTTCATCAGCTGCCATTTTCAGCAGCATGCAGTAATTTCATGGCTCATTGCAAGCGCTGAAAACCTTTGAAACCACAAATGCTAACCTACCTGGCCTGCAGCCATTTAGGAAGAGATTAATTTAGCAAACAGAAGCAAAACACTTTCTACTTCTAGCCTGTGCATAATTTCACTTCTATCTATATTTATTTTACAGTGAGCAGCGTAATGACAATTTCAGTAATTGCAACTCTGTAAAAATTTGCCTACCTAGCTTATCTCACTATCACAAGACTGTGAGTCAGTCAGATTAGAAAAAGTACAGCATGTGAAACTGCATTGGTTGCCTTCCAAAAAATATGTGCCTTATATAAAACTTAAGTGATGCTTTGCACTTATTTGTATACTTATCTACAGGACAATGGATGCTCCATGATGTTTGCTTGGGATGTGTGTGCCTTTTTAATGCACTGTGATTTATGGGTGCTTTTCCCATACAAAAAGATCAGCAATGCTAGTAGGCTGCAAGTGCCAGCCCATTTCTGCAGACTTAGTTACAAGTGGCTGTTATGGTGCTGTCAAGCGATTTGAACAGAACTGAAAGTCCATCTGGGGCAAATCTAAGCTATCATGCCTGGAATGAATTCAAATTCAAAATTAGCCTACAAACTGTTAGCTGGAAAAAAGTTCAAAATGTTTTATTGTTTCTAATTTAACTCAAAGATCAAATTCTGTAAGTAAACCACAAACTTTTCTTCTAATCCATTTTTTTATTCCATTTGACCAGCATATTCAGAACAAGATGCATAATGCCAAGCTTATAAATGTTTATTTATACCGTTAAATATAAACTGTGATTGATGATAACATGATAAAATGATTTCCCTGTTCCCCTGTGATTTCTCTCACTGCTGAGTATCCCACTCCTTACCAAGTTCGTTGACCACCGAGGTCTCTATGTTTATCCTCTGACAAATGTAAAGGTTACAATAATTGAACCCAAAGCCTCTGTTGCCATGTGCTGTGTAAAAAGGGAGCAACAAAGAGTTATTGTAGTAGCATTTTCAGATACACAGGAGGAAAAAGATTTCTTTACAATTCCCACCTCTGCCTTGATAGCCAGCATGATGGCCTCAGGTACAAGGAATCCCTAAGGTATCTCACAGCTCCTGACTTCTATATTGGTATCCTGGCACGGGTAGCAGGGCAATCTGGTGCTGCTTTCTGGCAGTCATTGCTCCGGGCCCGGGCTGGTTGGAAAGGATTTTAGCGACCTTGAGTGACCTTGTGGATGGCAGTCACTGGGTAATGATTTCAACTGCAGGATTATGCAGTGGTACTTCCCACCATGAGGGGCTGCAAGAAGATTGCTGCCAATGGCACGGAGGGAGACGGAGTCAAAGGGAGAGAGGGGGTCCTCAGCGTTGGAGATGAAATAGTTTAAAGTGCACAGCTTTCCAACTCTTTACATGACAGTAGTGAAAGAGCAATTGAATATCATTGTTAGCTTGCTTCCCTGTGATTCAGATACCTTTATATCAGCAAAAGGAAAGTGTACAGCATTAAACTTGTTTATGCAGTGTTTTTATAATAGCTAATTCATTTAAGCATACAGATACACAGACGGCAGTGGGATGACTGGCCAACCCACACAGATGTACACCTCCAATCTGGCATCCCATAACATTCATAAAATATGTCAACAGAGCCTGGATTCCTTCCATAGTTTATGTTAAACTATTGGTGTTCATACCATACAAGCAAAATATTTCATGTTGTTAAAATTTGTGTCCCTAGTAAATAAATATAAAAACTAAACACATTCCCTCTAAATGCACAAGCCGTGCGCAGTGGCGTTGAAGCAATATGTACTGTTTGTACTTCTAGTAACACTGGAGAAATTAACATTTGTAGAGCTGTTTATCATGCAGGCAAGTGATAATATGGAGGCTCCTGTGTTTTATTAGTATTCTGCTTCTAGCTGTGATGTCCCTCATATGGCACCCTCTCTAGTTACTAGATTCCCAACAGACGGGACTACGCATCAGAGCAAGCAGTGAGGAAAAGGATCTGGTGAGGGACACGCCACGTGCAGGGAGTTGCATGGCCTAGGCATTCCTCCCATATTGTTGCCCCGTAGCCTTGCATTGCCCTTTTCGCTCGCCCCTGAGCCCCCAGCTACAGGCACAAGCAGCTGGCATAAACCAGCTTTGTTTGGCATAGAGTGTCCTTGAGCGGTGGGAAGGCAGCAGCTCTGCTGAATATGAGTAAGTGCAGATGCTCTAGCGCAGGATAAAGGCCAAGAATGAGTCTGGTGTTCAGGGTGTAGGAATAAAAGCTGAATCCTATTATTAGACCAGAATTCTCCCAGAACCTTGAATGTAAAGTATATTCACAGATGGAGTCCTCATGGTCCACAAGCACTTAAGCAGTCTTTGCACAATGCTGTTACGGTGCTGGTTCCCCTGAATAAGACAGCAGAGTTATCCCACCTCCCCTCAGCAGAGTCATCCCACCCCCACTTTGCAGAAGACCATGATGGTCTCGGCAGCTGTGGACAGCCAAGATACTCAGCTTCTCTTTGGGTAGGACAGCAGATATTTCTCTTTCTGAAAAGGAGAAACAAGAAGGGTTGTTGCAGAGTAATAAGTGGTAGCTCTTGCTGGGGGCCTTTAACTCCTTGGTGCTTGCCCAGGTTGGGTTTTTGACTTGTTCAGAGGAGGTCTTTTCCAAACATGACAATCTGAACTTCCCTAAGCATGGCTGCTTAAAATGTTGCAGCTCCATGCACCCTGATAGTTATATATTGTTATTCAATTATGAAATATTATTTTTATATTTAGATTGTTAAATTATGTCAGTAATATCTAACCATGTAAAGTAAAATAGATTAGTGTAGTACTGTGAAACACTATAGTATATTAATGTATAGTAAAATAGATCTGTTGCTGTTATGTTTAATGAATAATAATCCCTATTAACACACATCAGTAATTACAGAGCTATGACACAGACCAATCAAGGAAATTCATGGTAAACAAACTATATTTGCTTGGGCTGTGCCACATAAAATACTTAGTGAAATTAGTGAGTGTTGTATGCAGCGGCACTGTAGGATTAAGCAGATATTCAGGTGTACCCTCACCTTTCCTTGATTAACAAACATGCCCATCAAGATAAAGGAGTAGTGTGGAGGGAAGAAAGCAATACTTGATCATTAATACACAAATGCAAAAATACACTGCTGTTAGACATGCAGAAGTCAGTAAAACCGCATGCTGTTTGGAGAGGATTGAATTATCTTCAAGCACTAACATCTAATTAAATATGCATATATTTCTAGGGCCTGAGCTCTGGAAAACATTCCTGTTCAAGAGAGCGCTTAAGCATATGCTTAACTGCAGAATGGGGGCTTGGAGGAGGTATTAGTATGTGTAGTCAAAAAGTACATTTAGCAGATGAGCAAAAGAACTTGTTTCACAATCAAGACTGATGACAGTTTGCTATAGGTTAATCAATTGCCTGGTTTCATTACTTCATTTGAAGTTAGGGGTTTTTTTCTGTTAGATGGTGCAAAACATTGTTATAAACAAGTAAATTGTTCTTTTTGATTAACAGATGGCTCGTGACTAGCCAAAAAAATTATTATTTTTTAAATTAAAGGAAAAGTGTTCCTTGTTGAAACCTTCTATGTTGCAGTTCATCCAAGAGAAAATTTATTAAAATGAAATTATAAACTTATGAAAAACAGGATTTATAATGGAAGCACCGATACAGCCATAACTATAACCATGCGAACCATGCTGCTATTATTTACTATGGTAACATTATAAAAAACTACACTGTTTGAGCCATTATCCTTACAGTTTTCTTTTCAGTACAAATCATTATATTTATTATCTGTCTTCTTGTATAGAGGGTCACAGAAAAGGCCAATCAAAAGCAGAAGCAGCCTGCTTTTCAAAAGGAAATTGGACCTATTTCTAATTCTTCTTCTTTATCAAATACAAGGAGTGCAGACTTTTTTGTGAAAAATTGTTTCATGTAAGATAAAAGTGCAGATTAATGGTG
>NW_008824676.1:5503884-5509260 GCF_000699105.1 Pygoscelis adeliae
ATCTTGAAGATTCTTGAGAGATATTGCCAGTTTTCCTAAGAGATTTTTACCTTACAAATACATTTCCTTACAGACTTCAAGCAGCAGGTGCTGGGGCTCAGTATTTATTTGGGAATACACTGCATAATTCAGCTATTGTGACTCGGATAGTTGTCTTAGCAATGTAGCATCTTAGAATGAATATTGTACGGAGTATCAGACAAAATGGATGTTTTCAGAAATACTCATTTCTAATTTACAGCATGAAGAAAAACAAAAGTGAATTTGTGTTTGTTTCTCTCTTTCATCACTTCTTTCTTTCTCTGATTCTGGAAAAAATATGAATCTCGACACTGTTATTCCTGCCTCCTTGGAAATTGTCATAAACATACGTGTATTTCTATGTATTATCAGACTTATGGACAGTAGTCTAGTAGATAGACCACAGTATACGGACACAGAGCCCCAGTGCCTGGCTTACACAATCGCCTTTGTAACTATGACTAATAAATATGTGCCACTTTTTTAACTCTTTCAAGCTGTAAAAGGGATGTGGTAAAAGTTACCTCTCTCCTATGGGTTGGACAAGATGTGATACGTGTTCAGAAAACCTTCAATGTAAAATATGAGAAATAGCCTTGAAATTATATTTAGGAAGTGCTCCATGACTGTTGACTCATCACTAACCTGGGATGAAAGGTCAATGTATGTGGAACCTCTTTCTTTTTTTTTCTGAAACACCCATTTGACTTCGACATCAGTGTAATATAGCACAATATGATTATTCCGTATTTAAAACAACTTTTTACTGTGTTCTGTTTATCTGTGGTAAGACACCATGCATTAAAAGCATGGCTTGGAACTATAGTGAGTCACTATTAATACCGATGGTTTAATACTATTATCTGCAGGATAATACAAGCTGTTAATACAAAGTAGGCAAATTGATTGACAAATATGTTTAGAGATACAGGTCTCAGAGAGACTATGGATCAGTTGTTTACTGATAACTGGCAGAATGCTCTGACTCGATTGCTAACAGTTAAGCTAAAGAAAAAAAAGCCACTTTATGACTGCTGCTTGATGAAACAATATTCCTGGGGTTTTTTCAGTCTATGCTGCCAATTTAGGAGTATCAGCTCTGCACAAGAAAGCTGTTTCACAACTGGAAAATGATAATGCTGCTAACACACAGTGGTGTTTCTAAAGTTGTGACACCCAAAGCCCTTCTCAGTATTTGGTGACTGCTTATGACAATTAAAAATCACTTTATTTATTATGAGATTAGACCTTGAACATAAGAGTTAACCCAAATGGATTTTATTTTAGACTACCTATTGTTATCTCAGAGTATGTCAATATTACGTGCTTCAAAAGAATGGATAGGAAATGTTTATCAGTAGACAATGAAGGCAAATAGATTGTTTATGACAGTATAGGGAATACATTTCTTGGCAAGATTTTGAAGTGCAGTCAGGAGGGTCATTCTTGTGGCTGCTTTTGTTGACATTCATCATAACTGAACATCTAGATTGTAAAATACGTAGTGTTTTTGCACCAAGTGATTCTCTAGGTACAGCGTATTGTGTTTGTATTGGACTTTGACAGCACAGTCACAAAAGATAGGATGTTCAAATACTGCATATACCACTGCTGCTTCTATTTTAAATGTTTCTTGAATTGCTCATTGCAGCTTACAAATCACTACCAAGCTTTAATTTGTTTCTTTCCCCATGAAATATTTTGAGTATACTTGGATATATTTTTTCAGCATTCATGATCTCCCCTTATTTCTGACACTAAAGCCTAGAATCATATTTTAAAAACAAATAAACAGAGCGATTTTTTTATTTTAAAATAGCATAGACCATAAACTAATATTTATATTTCAGTTAGAGTTTATTTGCATATTCTTGGATAGTTTTTGCTAAACTATTGTCTTAATGCATTAATTTTACCACATCACAAATAGATTGTCAAGCAAGGTAAAATCTTGTAGTGGATATGATCAAGGAATATTGCTGTTGTGAGGGTTACAGGAATATAGCTAGTTTCATTAAAATATTGCATTTCATATCATCCCATTTTGCATGTTAGTCTCGTTAGTAGGATAGGGAATTCCAGTTTTCACAAGATCTATAAAAATTGCTGAACAATAGGCAGTGAAAGGAGGCCTGGAGAAGCAAAAGCCTCATCTCCACCCAGACCCTTTATACTGTTATTTCAACAATGCACCGGAATCTTTACAACTAGTCACCAAAAATAATAGTCTCAATGTGTGTGATCATTGCAGATAGTACAGCACATTTTATTTATTACTGAAGTTATTAATGGCATTGTATTTTTAAGACTTACAAATGACATTTCCTTTATTTACTACAACTTACATGGCTGTTCCACTTTACCCTGAGCTTGCCCTAAGTAACCTGTTCATGATATCTATCTTTTTTCATTTTAGTAGTCACTCCTACTCCTGTTTCAGAACAGGCTGGCTTTGTTCAACTGCTCAGTTGCCAAGCCCTGCATCGAGCAGTGGTAGCACAGATCTGCACAGCCTCCCACCATGCTTTGCCCTTCTGCAAAATGAACATGCACAGGCGTGTAACCATATGCAAGACTTGGTCCAGTTAGAGCACATGGATTTTACTGTTCCTTGCATAGGTTTATCACTGGTTGAAAGTGGATATAAAATAAGGGCTGTTCTGATTTGTCATCATCTCATACCTACTTCGCACTCACCAGTGTGAGTTCACAGCTGGTTCAGAGCAACACAAATCCAGGCATTATCAGCACAGATACATTTTTACAGAACAAAATATTGTCAGCATGCCACAGACTCCATGTTTGATTAATGTGCACATTCAACACAAATCAGGATGGACCTTCCAAAGAGCTCAGTTCATGTAATTGAGGCCAAATTTTAGGAACTGCTGATTGGTGAGGTGATTTTGAAAATGTGGCACTTTACACAGAGATCACTGCCTTGCTGCGTTAATATCATACAGGGAGTCAGAGATCTTTTTGTGCAGATCTGTTGTCTGAAGGTGCAGTCTTAAGATGTGCATGGGTGAGGGGGGCATCGTCGCTGCTCCCATGTGTGCTTTCATAACAAAAATGAGTTATTTAAATATCACAGCAGCCCTGTGAAGCAGATAGTCAGTAATACACTCATCTGAAGGACTGGAAAACTTGAAGAACCCAATTGTGACAGAAGAAAAGCAAATATCTTTCACTCCCGATTTGCAGTCCAAAATGCAGCAGGGAAATATGAGATGATCCACTCAAATACTTAAGTGACATTAATGGAGCCCAAGAAAGTGTAACTCACAGGATACACATTAAAGGAGCCAGAAGAAGGAAGCTGGAGGTTCATGATATGACAGGGAAACTAAGCTAACGGAACAGATATGTAAGGGGAACCATAAGTTACAAAACCAGAGGCTTATTTCATACTCACTTCTCTTTTTGGCCTTGTGGTCTAGCCACACCACCACTTTCCTCCTCTCCATGTATTTGAAGTATTAGCTTTCCAACCAAATTTACATAAATGAAAAGAGTAAGGAAATATAAAAAAACATAAATAGAAAAGCAAATTTTTAGGTGAAAATTTTGGAAACTGGAATCCAATCAGAACATTTATGTATAAAATGCTAAACTAAGAATTGATGATAAAGTTAATGTGATAAGTTCAAAGTAGACTTTGAAGAGTAGAAAAAGTCCATCTGGATTTCCTAACTATAATATTATATTCAGATACGATGCAGAGAAAGAAATACATCTTTAAATGAATCTAAGTGTAAATAAACCCTCACTTCCATTTGGCTAAGTCAGAGAAGAAAGCATCTTTGTTCTACTACATTTCAAAGGGCATTAAGGATGTTTGCAGTTCCACGTATATGAAAACCCCACCCTCTTCACTGTCCTCAACATTGGAATCCATTATATTCACTAAAAAGAACTTGGCACTAAAATATCTGAAGATTAAAAGTATTTGGAGATGTTTAAATCATCAGCCTTTACTGATATGCACTTCAAGAGAAATCACCTAACATTTAGATCAGATACCTACCATCCAATCTGAAAGCAAGCTATTAAAATTGTTCCCAATCTCCTTTGTAAGTTTGCCAGAGTCTCACATGGTATGGTGCATCATGTTGGCATACAGCATAATGCTGCATAAACAACAGGACTGTATTGTACATCATCAGAAATATGTGAAAATTCATTTGGATCTGCCACCAGCTATCAATTTCGACAAGGAATGTATCTGCTCCGGCTTAATTAGAGAGGATGAAAGCAGGGCAAGGAGGTCAGCCCCCCCAGTGCTTGCACACCAGTGGAAACTGTGCTCTCTGGCAGTCTGCTAAAGTAGTCAGGACAGGTCAAAACCAAAAGTTTTCTCTATAAAACATTCCACTTCCCACTTCAGTGGCATTAGCCATATCTGATACAACACCAGTAGTCACAGGTTGCAGATGCAGAGTGACTTAAAAAAAAATAATTCAGGTTTGCTTTCCAAGTCAACCACAGGAATATATTAATCTTTCCCCTTAGCCAGTCTCAGAGGTGGGATTTGACTGACTTCGGTGGGGTGCCTCCTGATTCAGAGCGATGCAAAAGGGAGCAAACTCAAACCTCTGGGAAACGTTCTTCTTTGGCTGTAAAACTGGTGTCGTTCCATTTTGCACCTAAGATATGGCCTTCTGTGTTTGATTTTTGTATATTTGTGTGGGGTAAATATATATATATGTTTATATGCATACACAGTTATACAGACGAGGGTTATAGGTAATTATAGGTTATATAGGTTATATATATAAAATTCATACAGAATTACCCTGTAACTGTCATTCAAAAGTAAAAAAATCTTCTTTCCTCTCCTTGATTCACTCCTTTTATATTATTTTAAGTTTACTTTTTGAGGATGTTACATTTTTCATAAATTTCCAAAACTGAAAGGAAAACAGATTTTGAAAAATCCTTTAAATTTTCTTATGTCATTAACTTCATCCTGTTTCCAGTACAGTTGCATTTTATAAAGTAATTACATTCCTACCAGCCCACCCAGATAGTTTGTGGCCTGTTCTTTTACTGGTCTAAAGGTGACTTTCATTTTCATGTTGACGTTACTCTGCGCCTATTTGGAGGTTCATTCAATGAAATAAAATTGCCTTGCAATTATTTCTACTTAGAGAAATATGACAGCTAGAATTTTTATGTTAATTAATCTTTGGTTTTTTTATTATTGTGTGGCTGCCTATCATAAATTTCCTTGCAATCCAGTTTTAATGCATTCTATAAATTATTGTGGTTTCTCCCAGGCCCATCATGCCTTGCAAATAGTTAACTTTGCATGGATTTCTGTTGTTTGCCCTAATACCATCATATGTGTAATTC
>NW_008824676.1:5509271-5533686 GCF_000699105.1 Pygoscelis adeliae
TTGCATCTCTGAAAATATATGTGATTAGGAAGGATACTCATCAGGAATGAGTCCTTGGTCAGACTGTAGTCTTGTTACAAGTATAAGTATGTGTAAAAAAATTAAAATACATTAAAAAAAAAAATCAAATCCAGTGCATACTGGACTGAAGGGAACAAACAAGGCGTTATGTTTCTCCTTGTTTTGCTGGCTCAGTGAAATTAGGAAGCCACTGTTTCCTCACCTGCATGCCCAGTTAAGGGCCATCTGTTTCCTGTTTAAATGTAGTATCTTACATGGTTTTTCCAAAACCCCTCTTACATTAATCAACACAATCCCAATAAACAGAAGCACCAAATCTTGCTTATCTTTCTTACTCAAGGAAAGCATTTTGGTAGTTGCAACCTGAACACGGTCTAGCTTTTCTGCAGTGCTTTATTTTCACTAACATTCACTTTTGTTCTCTGCATTTTTAAAATTTCTCATCTAGTTCTAGGCTGATTTTGCAAGCTTTCTGCAAGAGCCTGAAGTCCTTTATGTTACTGTGGATTAAACCAGTAATATGTTGATTTTGTGACTAATGCTTTTAATCTGGGTCTGGTGTCATGTGTTGTACTTTAACATCCTCATGAATGTTATTATAAATTTAACACTGAGTTAAAGATAATAAGGTCAAATGTATCCTTGACGTTATACTTTGCCTTTGATGAAGGTAACAAATAATGAACGTGGCCTGGTCTCCCTATTATCATGGTTTAGATTTACAGGAAATCATTGGTGGATGGATACTCCTGGTAGGGAGAATCAATGAGCCAAATTGGTTACTTGGATTGCAGTAAGATTTACACAGAGAAATAATACCTTTTATTATATCAAATAATTACAGTATTACGATGCCACCGCAATGAATGCAGACACTATAAATATCAGGTGTCATCTTTAGAAGACATTCTTTGATAAAGTACCATTATCATTGATATCAGGATACTTTTTTCATTTAATTTTAAATAAGAAATGTAGATTAATCAGTATATGTAAAAAGTGAGGCACAAAAGTATCTTATAAAAATGACTAAGTATTTAATTTCATACATACATGCACATACACACAGAGAAAGACTTTGCAAGAACTTCATTAAAGTTTTCGTAACCTGCCACTCAAATGTTAGAAAAGATGGCTTGGGCAACATTGATTTGGCTCATTTTTTGCATTCATTCTGGTACAGCCCTTAACTGCATGGCTGATGTCTAGCCGTACACAAGGCCCTACCTCATCCATCGTACCTGATGGACAACCCCTACTTAACAAGCTGTGTATTTTGATGTCTCCTCATTGCTCAGTGTGTGCTGTGAGACTATATTTATAGCACGCTTTTCATACCTTCCCCGAAGGCAGAGTCATTATTTTGGGGCTCATCTCTGGTGCTCATTGCTAGCAGGATAGCTGTAACGGCAGCGGGGAGAGCTGTGCAACTCCTGCAGTGGCATGACATGGAGATATAAAACCTGGAAGTGCGTGCCATGTAGTGCCTCCTACGAATCCTGCCCTGCCAGCAGTGCATCTGAGTGCTTTGCCAATTTATTTTTCTCAAAAACTGGGGATTGTTCAATGTCTCATCAAGTGGGTAGTTATGATGCTGTTGTTATTTCCAGGCTAAAGCTGAAACAAACTTTGATAAAAATGGAAAGCTTGCTCTAATTTTGGATTCTCAAATAGATATATCTAGAATCTGATTTTTTTGAGTCCTTGGGAAGACTCTGCGGCATCCCTGTGCACGTGCAAAACCCCTTTCATTTGTGTCAGACATGAATGTTTACCACTTCCACAAATCAAACATCCTAGCCTGAAATCAGGACCCAGGAAATGAATAAAATACAGTTATCGATGTCTTGTGGGAAGTCTGGTTTAACTTATTGCCCAGCATCACCCAACAATCCTGCCACTTCATGCAATATATTTTGCCGGAGCCCAACCCTTCACTCTGTAGTCCCAATGTCATTTCATGTCCATTCTGCACACAGGCATCTGATGTTTCTTACCCCATCCCTAGTCTGGTAAGTCACTTGGTGCCACTGTTTCATCCTGAGGTCTGTGCTCATGTCCCTGTCACTCCCTGTTTCAGCTGATCGCGTCAAAGCTTTTGATGTAGCCACTTGTGACCTCCCTGACACGCTCCCTGGAGCCCACATCCCGCAGAGCAGCAGTGCGTGCAGGTCACAGCAAGAACTGGGACAAAACTGGTAGGAACAGAACTGTTTTTCACAGTCCCAGTGCAGACCTGGGACCAGCAAAGTTGCACCGGTTGCACATTTGTAGGAAGAAGACTTATTCCCACAACAGCTCTGCCCTCCTATCCTGGTGACTGTGAGACTCCAGTAGGGAAGCAGCCCATGGGGGAAAATAGGGAGATTAAAGCCTGTTTCCCCCCTCCCCCACCTACACTGGCATATAGAACCACTTAAGTGGGCTGACTTTCAACAGCAAATCAAGCTGGGATGACAGGCAGCCCCCATGCAGGCTGGCTTTATCTTGCCTGTAGGCTAGATACAAAGACCACTTAGTCCAAGCTATAGTCCATGCGTCAGTGCAAAGAAAAGGTGAAATTCTTCACAGCAGTGATACCATTATTTTTCAATATGAGCAAAACTGCATAGTATCCCTCACCTTGCTCTCGAACACAGCTCAATTACCTTGGCTGAAATTTTCTCAAAAAATCCGGCCTAGGGCAGACACAAGGCATAGAACATTATTTTATCCCAAACAGCTGAAATTTGGCTAAGCTCTAAGTAACTGAAATCAGCAGTGTCTGGCAACCTTAAATGAGAGGCCGTGTTTCCAGTCCCACTTATAATGTGCTGAAAAGCCAGTGTGAATGCAAAATGAAAGCTATTAAAGTGAGCTGAACAACCAGAGCATTTAGCAGCTCGGTCAGAAGAAGAGAAGTGCACAGCTCAGGACAAGGAAGTTATTTCAGCTTGTGAGTCAAATAAGTAAGGATAACAAACAGAGACTGGCATGAAGGGTTAAAGCTTATACAGCTGTTTCATCCTGAGTGTATTGAACTGAGCTAATATTGTTAGATGACTTAAGCAACTTACATTTCTATATGATAGAGTGATTTTATAAGTTTATAGAAGCAACAAAGAATGTAAAGCAGGTTATATAAAGGAAAAAAAAATCAAAATGAACATTTCTGAAAGGAACAATGCTGCTGACAGAGACAGTTTTATGGGAGAAGAAACATGGGGCTCAATTTACAAGGATCTCAATGCCTCCTTAGGCACCTACGTCCAACATTTAGGTATCGCTGGTATCTAATAACATTGTATCACCTTGTCTAATCTTGTAGGTACCTCAGCTTCCCTGATACCCTGAGAAAGCCAGAAACTCCTAAATCCAGAGAGGCCGAAGCACCTAGGCTCACTACTTGTGCCTTAAATAGCCACAGGTTAGTGTTCCTCTGCTTATGCCACTAGCAGGGCTGGATCTAGCAGGCTCAGGTAACACAGAATAAGAGGAAGAGAGAGTGACTACATCCACATTTTTACCTAAGAGGTCAGTGTTGGTTTTTTTTTTAATTCGGACTGTGAAAAGTCCAGCTTTAAAACTCCCCTTCCTGTTGGGACCTTAAATCACATCTTTTGGTTCCCCAGAGGATGCCCTTGGCTGAGAGGTGACCTGCAGTGGGACCTCTTCTGCCTATCGTGTGAATCTATATGACATAATGCAATATTTATTTGGGCCAGTGAATGGATAAAGGCAAGAAAATTACTCTGTAATGTGATTTTTTTTAAGACACTTGTATGAGATGAATATAAATAAAACTCTCTCCTTTACAGGTCAGCATTCTGCTTTCACGGATGCGATTCTTCATACCCACCCCTTCCTATTCACTCTACAGGGGACCCCTGAGAACTGACCGAATCAGGACTGCGAACTCCATTAGATGGCAGGACGCTTTAACATGACAAAGTTCAACACAGCAGCAAATAAATCTCTCTGTTCACTTCCCCCTTGAGATGACTTCCTTCCTTGTTTCCTGTAGCTGGATATGGGCTATGCAGGAGGGGGGGCAGGGTGACTACCTGGTGTAAATCCTTCTCTCCACCTGCTGATATTTTTAATTAAAATTAACCTTTTAATAGTATATCTGAATTGCCACACTCCTGACTTCGCTTTACCTGTGTCTGTTGTAGTCTTCTGAAGACGGACTGGTAAAGCTGCAACGCATCATATTATCTAACACAGTAAATGTGCAGCCTTCTTACTATAATGAGTCTCTCTGTGAGCCTCATATTAAGACCAAACATGACTCCACAGATACTGGAAATTAGAATGGAAAACTTTATTTGAGTAACATTCCAACAACCTCTGCTCTTGCTAAAAGGGATATTTTCTAGAAGAAACAGCCCAAACAATGTCTGCCCCTGAACTGTTTCCTATGCTGTGTTTTGGGCCTGGAGGAGCCTCCCTCCTCATGCAGGCAAAAGACCCTCCTTCTAAAGAATCAGGGGAAGGTTGCTAACCAGCACCAATACATACTCACTTGTCTGGCTGCTTCACCTTATAATCCTTCCATTTAACTGACATTAACAAACTCAGAATAAATCAAAAGGATGTAGGAAAAGAGGTAAGCTCCAATACAGGGACTCTCTGCTTTTATGTACATGGTGTTTGTCATCCAACTATAGCTTATACACTAGCATATATAATACAGTAGTCCCCGGGTTTTCACTTTTATAATTTCATAGTGGCCAAGGCACCGAAAAATACATCCACCAGCCTAATGTTAACTGCCTTGTTCTTCCCTCTAGTATTTTTCTTTCATCCCTTCTTTTTCTTTTGACCTCCCCTTTCTCATTTCCAGCACTTTGTCCCTCTTTCCAGTATTAGAATGCCTTTCCCTTCTTAATAACCTTCAGTTCTCCTTCCAGTCACTGTGGAACTTGTTCAGTTTTTCCTTCTTCTTCTGTCATATTCCGTTTTTCTCTTTATAGCATTGCCTCTCTTCCTTTTGCTGATCCATTATTTCCTCTGGTCACCCAAATTCTTTACTTCTTTCTCTCTAGAGATTCCATTATCTTTCTCTTTTTGTCTGCCTTCCACCCTTCCTTCAGTTTTTCCTTCTTTCTCTTCAGACACATTTTCTTTGTCTTATTACTATCCCAGAATATTTCTTTTCTGACTTTAATGGAGAAAGTTTTATTCATTGTCTAGCTTTTCCACAGGCTCAATTCTCTCTGATCTCTCCCTTTTTGACTTCTAAGTACTTAGAAGCCACAAATATCCATCCAGGAACTGGAGTAACGTAGGTTGACCAGATACTGTTGATCAGACATAGACGAGATTAAAGCATAAACAAAGAGGACAGCCAGACTCATCAGGAGCATACAAGTTGTCAACACAGGAGTGCCCAAGAATAAAATAAGTTCACCAGGTTTGAGGGTCTCAGGAACTCTTCAGTGCTGTCTACAGCTTAAAAGGGCAACCTGAGGAGCTGTGAAGAGGGACGTGGAAAAGGCAGGGAAGATGAACTAGGGGAATATTAATTTTATATTATGTTTCTTTATGCCTTTCGGGTCATTAACATTTTGGGTCTGTTGAAGCAGCTTGAGAGAGCCATTTATATTTATTGTTAGAAACTTCTCTAAGTTGTGTTATGCGGAACATTGTTGGCTCTGCTAGGGTTATTTCTAACACGGGAGCAAAGTTAATTCCTCCCAGAACAAAGTTATTATCATAATCTCCTAGCATATGTCTATCATAACTGTGCTTTTTCTTTGGAGTCCTTCCAGCAGGTAATTTTGGGAGACCATTTAAGACAGCCCTTTTTCTCTACTACATTAATGGGGGCTTGGGGATTTTGATTACTATTACCCCCTCTTTAACTTTTAAACTGTTATTTTAAAAACTGAGGGTTGGGGTTTTATTTTTCCAATTCAGATTTCGGAGTGCAAAATGAAGGTCTGGCACTCCAGGGTGTATGTTTGCCACAGGATAATGTTTGTGGCAGAGAAGTATACAAGGCAAAGAAATGGCTTTTGTGGGTGATTAAATGCTGAAGTGAAGCTGAGGTGTTTGATAACCACAGAAGCTATTTATTGTGTGTATACTCCAGTGCCATGAACATTATTCCTATTATACAACAAGACAAAGGAAGATTCAACAAACCATAACGAGAGAAGGATGAAGGATTTTTTTGGTTGTTGCTTTTTTTCTTGATGGAAGTTTGAAAGTTCTGTTTCATTTTTTGCCTTTCCTAACATTTCCTTTGAGGGGGGAGATTAAGGCCAAAAGACAGAGATTGGCCTGCAAAGGATAGTAGTAGTGACTAAATTCTGAATAAATACTGGGAGTTATCATATCTTATCATCAACCAGCAGTGCTCACTGTTTTGCTGGGACTCGGAGAAAGACCATGCTAATAGTATTCGTAAAAAGCATTTCTTTAGGTTGTGACAAATAAGCTTAGGAAAAGAATTGAGTACTATCAGGTTTAAAAAAACCACAATGAGATATATTAAGAAGATAATGGTAATATACATCTTCTACATGTTCTATCAATCCTCACAGGAGCAGTGTAAGTTCAGGAAATATTGTGAGACCAAGCTCACAAATACTACTTAAATTCTCAGCAGCAATTTTGTTTTGTTAGTTCCCTGCTTGTTTGCTGCTATTTCTGTGGAGTATTTTGGTTTTTTGGGATGGCCCTCAGTGCTAGTCAGTGAGCTCCATCAAGACCTATGCCTGTTCTCAGAGGGAATGGAAAAATACAATAAGCTTTGAATAAAAAAGATCCATCATACAGGAAAACATACCTGTTTCTCACTGTTGTTACTTAATAGGTGTCATTTTCTCTTTAAATCACTTGAGTTGTTAAAAAGAGCAGAAACAAAATGTTGTGGCTAAAATGACCAACAACCCAGTGGAAACCCTGAGGAGAGGAAATCGGTCACAACAAACCCCACTGCTGGTCTTTGTTTGTAAATGTTTCTCATTAAACAATTGTGAGCAGAGAATATATTTGTGAAGTGCGAACTCTGTTTGCAAATGACTTGCCCTAGATAAACAAAGCCTGCTTTGTCAAATTATAAGAAATAATTTAACCATCTGTAGTCACAAGAACCCTGTGAGTAACAGCTATTTTCACACCACTTCAGAGGTGGGGAACTCAGAGACAGAGAAAAATTTCTTGCATCAATGGCAAAACGTGAATTAACTTAGAGCAAAAAAAGCAACTGTTAATCATGCTATGATTTTGTGGTTGTGTTTGTACATTTCCTGACAGGAAAGAATACAAATTATGTGTGAAATTTTATTACTTTAATGAATTAACATTGAATGAATTTTAATGTTAACAACACTTGCTGTCTGCCCATAGACATTCCTTCAGACCAGGGTGTTTCTAAAAGTTTTTCTAAGTCATTAAAATATTATCTGAGCATATTGTTGAGTACTTACAGCTTTGAAAGGTGCTGGACTGTCATCGCAAGCTCACCTAGCAGTGAGTGAGATTAAGGGGGCTTGCACCTGCTAGCTGCGAAACAGCAGGAGCGCACGGTCCTGCTGCCCCCTCCGAGGTCCCGCCCTGCCTTCGCTGTGCGGGACAGTGGCTAAGGCAGGCTCCAGAGCCCTCTGTCCCTTCCTGCTCATGGGCAAAAAATATTTCTTCACTATCAATATGTGAGTTGTCACCAGCCAATTTTCCTCTGTTTTACACATCATCATATATGGCTTAACAGATCAGTGCCCTCTCCTGCGATACCCCAGCACCCTACCGAGCACATCTTCTCATTTGGATGATTGATTAAGTACCCTTGAAATGCACACCAGTTTTATTTAAAAAGAAGGCAGTTTCTCATTATTATTTGTGTCCATGTTTTATATTATTTACAGCATCTAGACATTTTATATGTTTATTTTAAAACGATAGCTGCTGTTGAGTTGTATATGAAAAATAAAAATGAACTAATGGAAGTTTATTTCAATGCTTAATACACAGCCACACAAAATAACGGTATGGACTCGGTGATTCTTGCCATTGTTTTTCAGGTTCAGATTTCCATATGAATTACAGGATAGTATTTCTGCTCTTGAGTGCAATATGAATACTGTTTTCTTTGTGGTATTCAGTGCCAATGTGCATATTTAAATGACAAATAAAGTTCTACTTATTCTAAATTATCTCAAATGACTATAGTATATGAAAAAGGACTGTTACATTCAGATGTATCATTTAGAAGAGGGTTTCCATTCTCCTATGATGTGACCTAATTTCAAAAAAAATGAGACTGGGAGTTATGCTCTCCTTGTTTTACACAGCAGATGTTAATGCCATTATCTACTTAATTTGAAAGCTGCACTGATTTCCACTGTTTCTTCCTTTGAGTGTCATTGCTGTATAAAAAATACTATCAAGTGTAGCAAAGGTCATTTGAAGTTACACCCAAAATGCTGGCCTGACCTTATAAATAATAGCCTATTTTTTTAAAATCATATGAATGTGGATGGCTGTAACACAACTATTGGGTAAGGCTGTGTAGAATAATAGAATAACAGAACTGTGATTGTTGTCATTAAAAAACATCATAAAAACACTACTGATGGCCATATTCTCTCCTGGCGTACACACTTTCTTAAAGTCAAACTGAGTTGGGGCAAAATAACACTGGCCAATATTTTTGTATCATACTCTTTTACTCTAGTAGTTTCAAGATCAAGCCTGCTCAGTTTACAGGTTTACTTTGAAGTAAATTATACTTGCCAAAAGTCTCAGAGATTTAACTGTATTCATCTTGGCTGAATTATCGCCAGTCAAATATTTTGGAACAGAACCTGGTTAGCACTATCATCAATGGAATATGGAGTAGGATGCAACGCAACTTGTCTCAGCTGCATTACCCACAGTTATAAAGCATGTTAAAATAATTTTATCGCTAGTCACTTGTTTTGATAGAGTTATGAGAATATGAAATCTCTAAGAAGTGCCTTCTACTGTCGTTGTTTTGATCACTATGCAATTTTAAAAGTATACATGCTCTGTAATCCATCAGTATTTGCTTTTCTAAACTTAAAACAATCTGTGTTGGTGTCACTTTAATTCTCAGCATTTTTAATCTCATAAAACTTCTAAAATTCTACTTTCTAAGTTCTTTTGGAAACACAACATATTGAAAAATGTACTAATGCTTCTTTTTTATATTTGTTTTCGACACCCTGAAAATTCAGCTGCCCATCATATAAATCATGAAGTCATACTTCTTTGGTTTGTGGTCTTGCCAACTGTCAGGGCCATCTAGTATTGAGCTTGATCAGTATTAGGATAAGAGACCTGTAAGAAAAATATGGGATGTTAACTGAATTGGTATTGATAATTCAGTAGGTGGCATTCTTTCCTCTAACTGCTACAGATTCGCCGGATCAGAATGCTAATAGAGGGCTGAGCTTTCCGTTAAAACATTCTTAGATACATGAGTAAAAATAAATTCCTTACACTTGTGTTGGTAGAAACTCCGCTAAGCCACTACATAAAAGTACCATAACTATATGAACAAGAAAAAAGATGTGACAGACCATTAAGCATGTAACAATAGAGGCTGCAAATTATAATTTGGAGAACTGATAAAGACTCCTTCAGCAACATGATCTTGAAGACATTGGTTACCGGATGAACTTACGGGCCATGTCAGCTGGATGCTGAAGAATTTATACTCTACATGATTATATTTTGGGAGAGAATTATGATGGGCTATGCAGTGTAGCTAAGAGTTTACAAATATCGGTAAACAAGGAAACCATGTCTGCTAAAGATTATCTGAAATTATTTTTGCCATGTAAATAGGAATCACAGTGATGTAAGAGCTGAAAGTGGAAAATCTGTTGTTAATTGCAATAATTTCTAATACATGAAAATGGCATTTATTTCCTTATAAAATGATGTGGTGGGATTTCATAGAATTGTTTACACTGTAACTTGAAAGTTACATAAATGACAGCTAAATTTAAATAGAGGTGCAAGCTGACATTAGGGTAGGAGGAGATGATCTGATGTTTTAATGTACTTGGGTTATGTGGTAAATAAGGGCAAAGAAGTCAGCTTGCTGTCTCTGAACTAAAGCCTGTGTAACTCTACAGCAAAACACAACCCATTATTTCTCATTTCCCTTTATTACCATATTACTCAATGCCCACTACAATTTTTTGCTTTCTGCCTTGTTATGCCAAATTATTTTCAGTGTAATAAAGATCAAACTTTACTTCTGTAATAAAGATCAAGATTATTTTAGATCTGCAAACATTTTTTTCTATGCTTGTTCTTAGTTTTGGAATACATATAAGTAAACTAACATCAAAAACATTTTCCAAGATAACTACCATAAAAAAAATCCAACTAAACAGAAGAAATTAATAGGTACCTAAATCATGCAGAGTTGAGGTTGCTCTTAAGATACTCCCAAACATTTGAAAAGATTATAATGGATATTTGAGAAAACCTTAAATAATAGTTTTTAAAAAACAAGCTTAAGAGAAACTTTTCTAGGCACAGCAAACCATAGAATATCTTTACTGAACGGAAAAAGCACAGCCCATCTCTCAGCTGTGCAGTCACAGTCCTGAATCCAGACATTTTGGCAACCATACAGTATGCAAACAAACATAAACTTTGTAAACACATGATTAGGCAGGACTCTTCTGCAGGATCCCATGTTTAGGATAGTCATAAGGTCCTCAAACAAAGAATTAATGCATTTGTATATACAATCCCCTTAGTGACAGATTATGAAATTGTCACAGATAAACCCTCCAAAAAAGATTCATGTGGTGATGAAATACTATCCATAGTATTAGAAATATGTACCAAAGCCATTCTTAGCAAACATTCCAATATATCATTTTCAAATTGCACCATACTTAGTCTCCATAATGAATGTCTACTGCTTCAGAAAACGGAATTCCTTCTGTCTTACAGATGAAAATGAAGAAAAGGTAGGAAAAATCCTAGTGGTATTGTCTCTGTATTAGCACACTACCTTTGTCAAGTTAAAGACCAGAAATTTAAAGTATACAGAAAAGATCTTTAATCAGGAAAAGAGAATTTTAGAGATGAAGTCCAGAGTTTTGAAGAAAGCTTAGAAAATAATATATTCATTTTAAATTAAATAGTTCATTCTTTCTTAAATTTATTTTGCTTTAAAGTAGGATTTCATTTCAAATTCGAATCAAATTTAGTATCAATACAAAATGCATATGGCTGAAACAATATCAGAACAAAATACTTTAAGTGTAGGTTAAAGAAAAAATTCATTAGACGTGAAATTAACTTAAAAAATGGTTGAAGTAAGAAAAAAATAGTTCAGGTTGACCCAAAGTGAATTTTAATTATTTATCTAATTTAATCATCTTTAAATATGGCCAAACCCCAAAAAACCCCATTTACTTGTACCGTTCTGTAGAAAAGGAAAAAAAAAATAAAGATGAAGACTGTTTTGTTAGCAGAAGAGTTAATTTTATTCTGAGGCAGAAGTTAAATAACATATAACTAAATTCCTGTGTTATTTAAAACAAATCAGTTAAATGGACTGTTTATGCTACATATAAAATTTTACTGGAGGTGATTTTTTTTCCTCTCATGACAGTGCAAAACAACAGATGTTCAGGCGAGCCATACTCGAGGATTCATCCGAGACAAATAATGAAACCTCTGCTCTTTTGTGATGAGATATCACTTGTTAGTGATGCAATTATTTAAAAAGAATTATAGGAAGAAAAGAAACATCATGTCACTTGATAGCATGTACCGGTGCGTGGAATTATGGAAGAGAAGAGCTCTCTCTTAGTCTAGTCTTAATATGTCACTTGCTTAGTTCGGAAGCTTAGTGTGCCAAGCATTTACTGCAATTACATGAAGAATTGTTACATCCTTGGCAAGTACCATGTAGAGCTCAGTAAACAGATGTTACTTACTTTGAAGACAAAATACGTTTGGTGTCACTTAATTCGTATTAGGATATCTTGAAATAGAATGATCGTGACACAGGCCTGAAAGGAGTATCCTGGGTCACCTACTCCAATTCCCTACGATCATGGGTGATCTGATTGTACAATTCCTTTTATTTCAGCCTTTACCAGATTCATTGCATTAAGCAGATATAGCATAAAGGATCATAATTTTTATCATACATTGTCAGACTCAATCACCTTTAGCTAAATGTCTGTAATATACTCATGGGGAAAAAACCAAATGGCTGTGGTTGAAGTTTTAGGCACAAACAAATTTATATGAAGTTCAGTGTTCCCAGAGGCAGGAATGGTAGCACATGCTCAAGAGAAAAGTGGGAAAATGATAATTTCCTGTACACACATCTACATTGTTATACGGAAAACCAATTCTGTTGCTTTTCTTTACCCAAGCCCTTAAGACAGTTGCTGAAATATTATAGGCTAGTTCTGTTCAGAGGGTGAAGTCAATGACAGAGGCAGATTTTTTTTAATGCTGTTCTATACATTTTTTGAAAAGAAACTTTAAATCCTTGAGCACAAGAAGGGGAAGCAAATTCTGAGGTCTTTCCAGCCAACGCTCTGCTCAAAAAGCCTTTTCTCTCGGCTTTCCCTCATGGTTGCGCTTCAAGTGACTTCCCTATTTCTACAGGTGTCTTTCCCTCCTCTCTGCCTGCCTGCTCCCAGCAGCAGCAGCTCCCCTGATGGGCCTCGATGATCCCCCGCCCAGGCTCGCAGCCCTCCAGGCTTGCATGCATCCTCCCGGTACACCACTCTCTTCCTTCTGGCGTTGCCTGTGACCCGTGGGTTTGACAGTTGTCTATTTGTTGTTCTTAAGAATGGCTCAGGAGACCAACTGACCCAGCTTAATTAGTTTATTGATTAGTACTATAAAGTCCATAACCAATTAGTGAGAGTAAAGTTATTAATGTCCAATTCTGCAATAGTCTACTGTGGGGATGCAGCCATGCAGCAGAACAAAGCAAACACAACATACAGCTTGTCATACCCCTGTGTGTATCCCACTTGCTCTCCATACCACACGAGAAAAACCTCCATTGTGTGCACTTCTGTCCCCATTTTCCCTAACACTGGGAGGAGGATACAGCTTTCTGATTTTATTCTGCCTTGCTACTATTACAAAAGTAATAACTGACCTAGCCACTGGTAGAGGGACTTCAGCACTTTAACTGTTAAAAAAATGACTGCTGTGGAATGGAGTGTAGCGTGAATGCAAAACATTTTGAGAATATAAAACAGAGTAACAAGACTTTGGATAACAGGGCAATAGATCCTATTCAATATCTTTCTCAATGAGATTTAGTTATATCCATCATAAAAATAGGTTTGCTATACTGTGAAATTCATAGTTATGTGCTAATGCTTCAGTGGGAAATTAAGCATGGTATTTCAGAATGAGTAGTCAAAGTTAAAGGAGGAATTACAGAATACAGCCAGGATGCAGTGATCAGCGTTTGTGCTCTGGTAGCAAGCTGGTTGTTCTTTCCCTATATACAGGGAAACAAGCTCTAAGCCGTAAATGTTATATTGTTAATATATGTTTTGAGCAGTTGTGTTTGGGCTATTAGGCACAACTTCATTAGGGAAATTTTTATTCCTCTAATATGACTGCAATAGCTGGAAGTATCAAGGTGTTGTATAATTAAAGGGCTATGTTAAACAGGAGGAACCAACATGGCTGCTTCTAACAAACCCAACAGGAGCAAGAGAAACTCATCTGCATTGAAACGTTTGGGATCAGCCATGACTGATTCTGATCAGGACCTGCACGGTACATCATTAAATATAGTCCTCAGTTTACAATGGTAGAGAGATTTCCTCTTCTGTTTCCAGGGCTAGCTTATTCCCTCTCCTTGCTACTACAGTTCTGCTCTCAAGACTTTTTCGAGCATCAGCTTTTATAAGGGTTACACTGTGACGTTCAATTTAAGGAAATACAGTAGTTTCTTAATATTCCAACTTTGTAATTTTATTAGGATTTTATTATGAATGTTTTGATAGTAGTATCATATTTTACAACATACCTCGTTTTTCTTAAGAGGTAAGCAAATCTACTGTGGCATTAGATTAGCAAGGACTTTGTCCTTGCCAAAGAAGAGGAAGATGGGGTATTGCGTTTGAAATGGCTTCAGCAACTTTCTTTGAGCTGAAAACAGATACGTTGAAATTAGTTTGTTGAAAATAAGTTAATTATCCAGTTTCATCATATAAATTTGATGCAAAGAGGAAAGGCGGTGTAACGCTTCATTACTGCAGTATTTCTTGCATGAGTTCATCGATGCCTAGCTCTCATGTCGTGAACCGAAGTCTCAGCCCGAGACTCTGATTCATGATGATACTGCAGTGCGGTTCATTTCTGAATGTATGTTGTAATACTGTGCTAATGGTTCGTTCTTTCTCATGATAGAGTGGTTGTGCTCTGGAGTAGGATATAAAAACATGAGCATAAGTGGCCTATATTATTTCTAGCTTGGATTATTCAGTGACATACAGGGAACATGAAAAAGCTTGTACATTTTGCTGTCTTTTTCCAGAAAATGGGTTTGTATCTTCCGCAAAACTCCCGAGGAATCATTAAACAGAGAAGGACGAAATAGTAAACTTTGATAAAGGAATAAATAGCAAAAACACTTGTGGAAATCAGATGTTTGACCCTTTGCAAACAGAAGAAAACAATTTGTCAGTGGAACTGACGTTCCTCTTCAGTCTGCGCAATTGCTTGTTGGAATGGAAATTTATTATAAAAGTGGTAGAACTGCTTTTTTGCCTTCTTTTCTGAGGTCTTCCTAGAAATTTGCAGGTGATGAGAGAAGCCTTCATTCTAATAAAAGAATAGGCCAGCTTACTGATTGGAGAAAATTACATGAAGTTTTTTAATCAAAGTCTCTGTGGTCTGCTGTCTGATTTTCTAGGCCAGATGTCAAATGTTTTTCACTGATGTCGATGTTGAAGTAATCACTAAGCCAATTCCAAGAATGAGTAAGTGAGACTGTAATAACATTTCGTTTCAGTATTACATAAGCTTTTTTTCCCAGCTATGAACAAAGTAACAGGACCCCTCTGATTCAATATAATTACACAAACTATTACTTTGAAATTTGTGAGACAGTTTTATGTGTGGTCAATTGCTCTATACATATATATGGGAGGTTTCAGTACAAAATGCAAAAACACATTTACAAAGTTTCATATTTTTAAACATTTACATTTAATTTAAAACATAATTACATTTTTAGTATTTAATCTATTTTATGAAGTTTATCTTTGCTACTACAGTATTAACCAGTAATTTGAAAAGGCAAGAATTTGCTAGAAAAAAGACTTTGGTTTGCAGTTTAAAAATGGGGAGAGAAAGCACTAGCTGGCTCAATGGATGATGTACCTCAGTGAGTGAATCTCAGCTGATTATTGTGGGACTATGGCATCAGATAAAATATTTTACAGTTTTTGTGTAGAATATAATCAAAATTGCTCATAGTCACGCAAAGAATTAATCTAGTAGAACTAACTCTGAACTTGAAGAAACATGTTTTCTATAGCTGTCTCAAGAGGAAAGTGGTGATATAACGGACCAAATAAGTATTTGTTTCACAGGTAAATACAGAACCCAGCAAATCTAATATGCAACTATATGCAGCACACAGAGTAATCTTACTTTATGGGTGAATTACACATGAATATTAACACAAATGTACTCAAGTGGCAGACTCAGACCCTTAGTAGTCAGAAGCTGGTAGGATGTTAACATTGCCTCTTTCACCACAATTCAGATCTTTGGTGAAAGACATTTTAATTAAATAGCTTCTGCTTTATCCACTGCGTATTTGGTGATCAACTATCTAATCTGTTGTTCCTCCATTGGTGAAGCCCTGGCCTGTTTTTTAGACAGAATTACATATTCCTTCATGAGCTTTGCTATGGTGCTCAGTACTACAGTTTCATAACCAGTGATGACACCGTGATGTTTTCACACTGCCCTTCTGAGAAGAAGTATTATTTATGCACATTTTGTAGATAGGGAATGGAGGCATGGAAAGATTGATATAAATATATGTTACTGTTTTCTGGTACCCATCCAGGATTGTTTTTCAGCATCCTTCACCTCAGAGCACACTTTGTTCAAAGCTTAGCTTTCTCTGATGTTATGTGCAGTTGTGATGTTATTTGCACCATCTGTAATTTCTACACATATAATCTGTGTATAAAGTACGTGTAGAAACTGAGGGCTTGGGGGACACACGGAGTGCTGCTCTTCTCGCTGGGCACGTAGGGCAGATGGGGGTCCTGAGCCTGCAGCCCCGGCATTGCTGCTGCCTCCAGCTGTAAAACTGCTCCTCTCAAGGGCCTGTGATCTGATCCAAATGAAGTTGATTCTTATAAGCCAGGCAGAAAGACTCATTTCAAGGATGGGGGCACTAGATCTTTTAAGGAAAAGTCACTAAAACAATTTGGGCCCTTGAAGAGACACCATGTGCTCTATGCTTATCCTCAGAGACAGTGGAATCCCTTTTGACTGAAATTTCCCAAACTTACTCAGCCTGAGAGAGCTACACAACAGGAAAACTTCCATTGCAAAACCAAAGGTTGAAGTCTCAAAAATGTGTCAGCAAGTGAAAACAGAATCTTAAAATAGGAAGCATCAGACAACATTCAACAGAAGCAGTACTACCAGTCCTACCTCCGATAACAGGGCAGAATATAAACAAGTTGGAGAAATACTTCTGTAGCACAAACCCTCTAAAAATGTAAGAGCTTTCAGCTTAGTCATAGTGATCCCTAGGGACAGTTCTCCATCCTACTGCAATCCTGACTTAGTCTACCAAGTACTTCAGAGGACAGTGAATGCAGGATTGAATATACAGTATATATAAGTAGGTTGGTCAGAAAAGTTAACATTTCATTTATAGACAAAACTCAAGACATGATCTTCTGTTACAGACCTACGTTATAATATACAAATTGTCCTATAAACTGGGCAGCTTTGTGATTAAGACAGAGGCTGAGGAGCTCCAGGGTTCAGTGATACCTTTCTGCTTTATTGGGCAAAAACGCTTTCATGTGCTTAGCTACCTGTACAGCAAGGGCCAAAAAATCTGCAGTGATTGGTATAGTCCACTGCCACTTTGGTAGTGTAATGCTGAATCAAAACCAAAACTTGGAGAGACATATGACTCGATACTATTACATAAAACAGCAGTTCCCCAGGACTGCTTCATGCACACAGTTTGCATGGGCAGAGCAGTCTTTGCACACTCAGGTGTTGGTATACAGACATCATATCTGTTTGCTTACAGCTTGGGCCCTAAATGAAAAATGTAATAATTAAGACTAATCTTTCAGACTGGAACAAATGGCAAAACGAGCATCACAGCTAAAACTGTTGAGGATACTAAGGATACCTTCCAGGATCTGGGTCTGATTCCATTTATGTGTACTTCATGATAAAGAATCTCGTCCTTAAAGGTTAATAAAAAATGGCACATTGAATTGTCTAGGATTGTCAAGGACAAGAACTCTAAGCCAAAACCTCTTGAAAGTCATATCTAGTATATCTCCTTCAATTATGTGAAAAAATCTGCCCAATAAATAATTAATAATTTTCATTATTTATCAATCTTTCAATAATTTTATTGCCTCTTTACCTGTTTGTTGAAAATAGCTTATTTTCCTTTAATCTGTGTTTGAAATTGTTCACTCAATTTTTCTGTGAATTTTTGTTTCTCTATCATTTCTTATTTCAGTTTTTTTCTTAGCTACGATAGGTCACTGGAGACTCATATAATTGTTTCTTACTCTCTGGTTGGATGTGTGAAATTGTAGATACAGAGCTTCTGATGTGAAAGCTCCTGGAAAATAAATACCTGCAATTGTTGAACATGCAACATTAAAATATGTTTTACGAGATGTTCATGGTAATGAAAAGACACTTCAAGAAAGTATACGGGAAGAAAAACCCTGGTATGAAAACATCCCCAAATCATTTTTTATTTTGTGTAAGTATTTATGGAAATAGTATTTGCTGTAGTGGGCTAGAACTTACATGAACAATATTTTGCTTTACTCTTCAGGGAACCAGAGAAATAACACATAAGTAAATCCTTCCATAGATGTATTTTTGTTAAAATATTACTATTTCAACACTTAAGACAGGAATTGGTCAAAATCTGATTATCATGACACAATCAACCATGGCAAAGCATACACCGGCAAAGGCAGGCTGAACATTTAAAATAGCACCAATAAAAAGGTAGACACATTCTTGTATTTAACATCTCCAAAATATGGCTTTCAAGGTCCTATATGCACTTTTGAAAGAAGAACATTTTTGCCTGATTCTTGGTAAGAAAGACTGTAAATACTGCTCCAAACATCCTTAATAAGGCTTCCCATAGCCAGAAAAATAAGGCTACTATTGGGAGGTCACCAAAAGGAGGAGGATGACAGGACAGGTAGCTCACTCTGCATACTGGCTCTGACCATTGAGATGCTTCTCCCATCTACTCCTCTGCTTTCTCCCCTCTCCTATCTGTAGCAGTAACATAAACAGCAGGACCCTGGCTCTTCTGAGTGTGGACAATGGCAACTTTCCCAAACAAGGCTGCAGATCTTCCTAGCTTTCTGTGAACAGAGCAAGAGCATGAGTTTAGTGACTCTCTACTGCTGGAAGACTGAAAAGGTGAAAGCTCACTGCGGGAAGCTGAGACTGAAGAGGAGGATGAGTAGTTTCCATTGGGAAAGAATGGGGAAAGATAAGGTTGACTGCTACCAGCATGGTTTGGGACAGGCTATAAAGGGAAGAGACCAAATCCAGCCCACCAGCTAGCAAAGCTGGAGTGCCTCGATCATAGAAAATAAAGTCAGGATTCCAGCAATGGAGGACTTTTTTCCCCCCCTAATTTTTACTCTCTCCATGAAGAGTTAATTTGTCAAAAATGTGTTCACACAGCCATACACACCAGACAAGAAGGGAATTTCTGGCTGAACACCTCTCTCGCAGCAGCGAAGCACCAACTGACTGTAGCTACCTCCTCAGCTGCGGAAGGCCAGCAGTTCAATTCTGACTAAGGCAGAACAGAAAATCAAATTCCTCCTGGATCACAGGAAAACTCATGAATCACTGGTCCATTGCCCATTCTGGGACGGATGAAGTGCTGTCTGGCTTGTCTATTTGAGGGGGCTTGGATGTAAAACAGGAATGTTTCTAAATATCAAGACTTTTGTGGATGGGAAAACTGTGCTCAGCCCAACTGCTGCCAGAATGTGGGTGGGAGAAAGGAATCTGTTTAAATAAAAGCTGTGTTTCTGAGAGATAGAACAAGGAGTTTAATCTCAGTGAGATATAAAAGCAAGAGAGCAGTGAAAAAAAAAGATAAAGATCATCAAGGTGTTAGAACAAAGGAAGAGAATGGCTTCTTGTAGCATTTTATTGAAACTGAGCTTAGGGAAAGCAAAAATGGAAGATGCACACTCATAAAGGTATATTCTATATATTAGAAGCTTTAAGTGTGAATTGCAGGCAAAACAATAACCAAGAAGAGGGCCAAAGGAGAAATGATATCCTACTCCAAGAGAAATATATATATAAGTATCAGTTTGAAAGGGAAAAGCTAACAAGTCCTTGTTAATGAAATACGGTGGAGAAAATGAGGTATTAGCTTTTGGAAAGGGCTCCTGGGACGAAGTTAGGAACAGTCTCTCTCTGTACTTTGGATTGAGCAATAATGTCTGTCTGCTGGACTGATCCACACATAGAGTGAGCTTTGCTATTTCCTTTTATTTGGACTGATGACATTGCTGATGCATCTTCCCCTTGGGTGTATTTTCCAAAGTGACTCCTCCCCAGCTCCTGAAATACAGGCGTTTCTGCCGCCAGCAGTGAAGTCATGACTTACCGTCCTGGGCGGCTGGACAACACATTCTTACTGGGACTCACAAAGCTGTGCTACCGTCACCCTTTCAGGTCACTCTTGGTGACTTGTTTACCCATGCCTATACCACAGGCACAGCTGTCAGATATTTACTGCTGCTTTTGTGAGCTCTTTATGTGTCACTGTGTTACAGAAGGCTGGCTCATCTCGCACAGCACACATCCCATCAGAAAGGCACCTTTGCTTACACTAGCTCCAAAACCCATTTTACACAGCCTGTTTTAGCCCATCACAGCGGTATTGTGTACTTTGCATTAAGTAAGGGACATGCTATTCTGGTTTCTTTGAAGATATTGTGGAAGGTGGACTAGCAGTACAATTCTGATCATGGTCCCACCTTTTCCTCAGTCTGAGTAATCAAAGCAATTCCACTAATCCGTTCACAGAGATGAGAGCAGCTTAGCTGTGTACATGACAATGGGTTGCTATTTTTCAACTGGAGCTTTATTCGTAAAATGGTCTCTGAGGCAAAAGGACACTTTGAGGGTGCAGCCTTGAAAATGTGGCATGCCAGTGAATTTGAGATCTCTGCACTGTCCCACAACATGATTTCATTAACAGCTGAATCTTTGGTCATAACCAAGAACAACAAAGACTCTGCAGGTGGTTCACACACTTGAATTTGGTGCCCCATGCTTGGAGACAAAGACTCTTTGATTTAGGATTTGAGTTTTCTTATGGGCTTTTCCAGGAATGATTGAAAAGATGGCTGCAAACCACAGACTTCATCTTGCTTTTAGGAATGTTATAGGGGAGATATTACACTTCCATAATATCTTCTTGACTCCTGGGATAAAGAATAGTTAGACTGCCAACATGAATGGTGGATTTTAGAGTAAATGCTCAGCTGATAGCTCTGAAAATGTCTACCAGTATATTAAAAATTAGTTACTCCCTCAAATCACCAAATATGATGCAAACAGTACTGTGTGGAGGAGAAGGATCTCTTTGTGGTTTTTAGACTGCTCAAACACTAGTTTGAAAACTGGCTTGACTTGCATTTGAGAGTTGAACACTGCAGCAGAATTCATTTTCTCCCCTTATATTTTCTTAATCATGGTCCAGGACACATTCCAGTACCGATAACTACAGCAAGCCCCAAATGATGGCCTTTACAAAAAGAGAGCACAGGATAAACAGCCCTGCAGCCAATTGCTCCTAACTTTCAGCTAAGCAGGCAGAATAGTGAAGATGGCTTCACTCCAAAATTATCACAACAGAAACCACACAGATGGGGAGATAAAAGTTTTCTTGGTAAGCCCCTAACAATGCACACTATTTTGCTCCGAAGCACCAGGATCCAGAGGTAAGCCACCTGTGTTCTCATGACGTCACCGAAATAAAGGCCAGGGGCTGATTACTTGATGGGTGCTCTTTTATTATCATATATCAGGTGTCACCTGCAATTTCATGTCTTGGGCAGTACGAGAGAATCCATCTGTCATCTACGGGTGAATCTCAGTGAAATTTCTTTTCTTTTGAAACTGAGACTATTAGACTGGTGAAGCAGATATAAGACAGCCCGGATGTTAAATAACTATTCAAAAATCCTGAAGCAATAAAAAAAGGGGTTTACTGGAAATAAACTGATTTTTAAATTTTAGTACTGCCACATTTACCTTCATGAACAACAGGGCCTGTATTTCACTAAATATGATGCACCTAAACAATAGATATGCCTGTATGTATTCTGCTTATCACATAAGTTCTCCCAAGGGTCTAAATAATTTGTAACCCTTTTAACATTAATAGCTGCACATGCCAGTGTGAAACTGGCAGGTGAAGATAAAAAAAAAGCTCACTTAATGTAGTATGCTTTGAAGTTCCAGCTTTTCTCCTGGGTTGGAAGACTTCACATTGCCGCCACTGAAATCCCAGTACAGCTTTGTGGGGGACAGGTCTCCTGTACGCATTTTCTCATGGATACAGCTGGCTCCTAGCTGCTGTGCCAGGCCTATCCTATGCGCCACTGCATCTCTAATCATCTCTTTGTAGCGTGCCTAGGAAATCAGAAGGAAAGCATGCCTCATCTGCGCAATGCCATGCCCTGCAAATGAGGGAAAAGTTATGATCAGCCCTTCTCCCACTTCAGAACATTCCTGGGGCTTAGAAGAGTATGCCCTAGGCTGATCAAGGGCCATTTCTACCACGTTTTTCCCACTGTGTAGTGGTAGGAGTAATATCAAGAGAAGTAACAGTACTTGATAATACAAATACTCTATGAATGCTTTCAGCATGATACTTAGTCATTGGATACTACTTGACATAGGTAAGAATAACTGTAGTAGATTTAAGCCCAAATATTGTTGGGTTTTTATATTTACTGCAGTATACCGCATCAGGGCATTTCCTGGTACTGCTGTGACTTAACGTTATAAATCACAACGATGAAAAGTTGTCGGGGAACTTTATGATGTTGTCCAAGATGCTGACTTGTTTGTACTAATAAAAGGTGGGAAACTAATGTTGGCTTCTGTGACTGAAATAAGACTATTTAACTTTGTTATTTCAAAGGACACAGTGCAATAATCTTGGATCCTCTGGAAATATTCTCTTCCTTAATTTCAGTTATAAAATAACTTTTTACCAAAGTTGAATTTAACTTTTGTACTGACTATATATGCACAGAGTACTAGAAGACAGGATTAATGCAAGAAATTAAAATAAATCGGGGTTCAAACCTCACATTCACATTTATGGATCAGTTTAGCCTCGCCTTAAGAGATGAAAAAGGGAAAGCTGAGGATGAGCTGATTAGTGTCTTATCCAGGTTCTGCAGCCAGAAGAAAAATCAGGCTGGAACGTTTAACACTGTGCACAAAAAGAAACAATAAAATAATAAGGAGTCATATTTTCCCACAATTCATTTTCCACTCTTTTTCATATCAGCTTTTCCTGTCTCTAAATTTGAATGTCATTGTGTAAATTGTGTACTTTGTACACATTGTGTACATTTTTTTACCTGATAAACATTTCCAGCCTGGCATCTCACTGCCTTTATGAACTGTAACCAGCCAATGCACCAGCCTAATCCATATAGCGAATGTGTATGCTGCACTACAGGTTGCATACACTATGCAGCTATGCAACTATTAATCCTAGTTCCTTCAGGGGAAGTGATACTTATGACCTGGACTTTTTATTCAACCAAAAAAGTCAGGAGTCCCTCCTAATGCCCTGGGCAGTTAGCTTGTCCACTTAGTCATTCAAATCCTTCAGCAACAGGTCAAGAAGAAGTTTGGGTTGCTTCACGCTGCTGCACAAAATCTGTCCACACAACCAAAACGATCTCTTAGAAATTAGAGAAAATCAGTAAAATTAATAGTAGCGAAGGAATTATCCAATACTTCTGAATGGACTCAAATAGGAAATTTATTAGTATTATCATATTATTAGTTATTGGTTATTATATGGAGCCTACCACTCATATCAGAGGAAAAATGTATTAGGCATGATGTCTATTTAAATACAAGGTTTTGAGAAGTCCTGGTAGATTGCAAACTAGTAGGTGTCTTCCATACTGAGCAAGCTGACAGAAAGCCATAGTAAAGAATGGTCACGTATTATTATTAAGATATTCTTAAGATTAAAACACTTCTCTATTAAGATACCATTAAAACAATCTGTTATTATTAGATATAATTTGAAAAATTTTATATGAAATTTGCAGAGAGAAGTCATGTCTCACTGACCTATACAAAAGTTCTTTAGTGGAGTCTGTGAACAAATGGATAACAGTGACCAAATTCTCTTAGCGTACCTGGAACTCTACAAAGTTTTTTAAAAAAAAATCTTCCAACAATGGATTTTAAAAATCTGGGGTCTCACAGGTTCCAAGACATGAAAAAGTAGCAGAAATGAATAGTTAATTTTTACAGCGCAAAGGATTCAACAGAGGAGTTTCTTACAGACTGTGCAGATACTTTGTTATTTAACATATATATCAACAAAGCAGAGGAGGGTTTGGTATTGAACTGATGGTATAAAATTATTCAGGTTAGTTAAAATGAAAACTGACTGAGAAGTCTTGTAGAGGATGTCACAACACTGTGACTGGGAAATAAAACGGCAGACAAAATTCATACCGATGAACACAAGGTTATGTAAATGAGAAAAAACATCTCTGACTATATCTAGAAAATGATAGGCTATAAACTAGCCATTACCATTCAGGAAAAAGATCCTGGAGTTATAACAATTATATGAAAACATCACCTCTAGCCTTAGCAACAATCAAAACCAGAAAATAAATGTTAAAAATTATTAGGAAAGGAATAAAGAGCAAAGCAGAAAATATCATGCCACTGCATAGACACACAGCACTCTTACATCTGAAACAGTGAGTGCACTTCTAGAAGTCCAATTTGAAACATTATATAGTAAAACTAGAAAAAGTAGAGAGAAGTGGAAAAAAAGTACGAACCAGCTTTTTACAAGAAAAGACTAAATAGAAAATTACTTTTATGCTTGGAAAAGGAGTGGTTGTAGGGA
>NW_008824676.1:5533706-5535819 GCF_000699105.1 Pygoscelis adeliae
TAATGTCCATAAAATCATGAAAGGCATGGAGAAAGTGAATGGGGAATGCTTATTCACTATACTTGTAGCACAAGAACCCTTATCAATTTAAATTCATGCAAATTTTTATGCAGAAGGAAGTTCTTCACACGGTTCACACAGTCAGCTGTGCAGTCTGGGTGAGCCCAGGATGTTGTGGAAGCCCAATGTACTACTGTGTTAAAAAAAGCAATTAGGGACACTCATGGAAGAGGACGTTCTCCAAGACTTCTTAAGCACAAGGAAGGAGATTCACCTTCCAGCTCAGGAAGTCCTTAAGCCTTACATTGCTGGATGCAGGTTATAGCAAGGGAAGATTTGCGTCGTTTTCACAGTGGACTCCTTTCAGAAGTGGACTCCTTTTTTAAGTGTCTACTACCAGCGATGATAATCAAACCAGGCTTGTGCTAGATATTTTTCTTCTGAGAAAAATATTGCTGATGTTCTGAATTTCTAAGGTTTTACTGTTTCTGATAAAAATGAGTGCTTCATCAAATTTATAAAAAATAAATCAAAATATGATGAATACTAATTTTTCCAAAAATGATGGATTTGCATGTATGCAATTTCATTGGCTTAACTGTTATGAATCCTGACTCCCCCCAGTTCCGACCAATGCCACTTTTTAAAACCAGGCATTTGAAACAGCTTTTTTTTCATCGTTCTGCTTAGAATTAGTGTGACACATACCAGCTTGAACTCCCTGCTGAGCAGAAAAGTCGACAGGAGAAGTAATTTGGATGTTGTCTCCCTTTCAGCTGTGGATCTACCTACGCAAACAGTGACTGAGTCTTCGCTCTTGGCAGTGGGCTTAGGGACAGGTGTAACAGGGCCCAATCCCTCTAACAGCATCAGGTCCTACCAATGGGAAAGCAGTCCAGATCCAACCTATTTACAGTAGACAAGCAAAACAGAAGCATCCACAAATGTGCTCATTTTGGGGGAGTTTTTTTACGTCTTGGCACTGCAGTGAAGGATATTGTTTTCAAGGACACTTTCAGGTTGATTAGGTTTGATTAACTTCAGGGTATCTATGATAGCATTTGGTTTTGGGGAATATGTCTTTATCAAGGACTAAGTTAAAAAGCCAGGTTGGGAAGCCAGTGTTCCTTGCCCATATTTCCTGTCTACTGTGTTACCTTCAGCAGGTCACTTCACTTTCCTGTGCTTCCACTGCACCCCTTGACTGCCTTTGGAGATTCTTTCAAAATGCTGTCTGTGTCAGAGCAAAAAGCTCATTTGTTTGTGGTTTTATTCACCTGTAATCTCAGAATTAGGCAACCTGGAAAAGGAGCTGTTGATAATGTCTTTCTGAGTTTAGAGAAAATACAGATAATAATGTTTCTGTATAAAAGCAAATAGGTGTTTCCTACCCTAAAGAAGTCCTTCTGCTTCTTAATAAACAGGTAAAATTGTTTGGCATGATACTTTTTTTCTTACTAAGTCTGATGGCAAGAGAAACTTTAAAAACTTTGTTGATCAGAAATGCAAATTCTTATCCATCCCGGATTTTTAATTAACTTTTTAATTTTCAAATACAAAGATAGAGTTGATGATGACTGGTAAGCTTGGGCTGAGAGATGTACTGATCTACTGCTGTTCTTTGGAAATCTGCAGAGAAATGAATCTCAGGGAACAAATGAAATGATAATAGGATTTCAGTTCATCAGGGTTCAATTCCACAAAATAAATGTTCAGTTTCACAGATTGTTTCTTAAAGGTCTTCTTCTGTAACACACAGAATTATTCAAGACTCAAATGACAGTTAAAATGATTATCATCTTTTCATATTATCATTGCCTCATTCCCAGAAAGGCGCCATCAGGATCAGAACCTAATTGTGCCCATCACCGGGAACAAGGAGAGGAATATTCACCCTTTGTAACTCCACACAGCTGCATTTAGAACTCTAAATCACCTTCTGAAAGCTCCTAACTTTTCCTATATTGACTATATAGGAAAGCTGGAGTCCTAAATACAGGTACCTGTACTTCAATTAAATGGCTACAGCAACCTGAAGTAGACTGTGTAAATACTTGAACCCATATGCCCCAGAGCAAAGATGTACAAAGATCTGTTCCTGGCTGAAGGAGCA
>NW_008824676.1:5535855-5581772 GCF_000699105.1 Pygoscelis adeliae
TCGTGTGTGCGCGTGTGGCGCGGCAGCGCTAATGTATTTTATTTACTCTATATGATGTGTCTGGACAGAGAAAGTAAGACATGCCTTGGGATCCACAAAGCCATCAACTGGCCGTGCCCACTTTTTTTAGAGCTGGAGGCTGGAGCACCATCCCTGAAACACAGGAAGACTACAGTTCCTGGAAGTCCACAATGTAGTACTTCTATTTATTGCATGTATTAACACTTTAAATACAAGGAAAATCCACATTCCCATCTCATCCATTCCATTTCCGTCTGCTATAAACAGCTGATTTCGTATTGGTGTCCAAGCATGCTGACACTCAAGATGGGGTTAGACAGAAGGTGAAGTTGGAAGGACTCAGTTGGGGAATACGGAGAATTATCACATTAAATTAGACATGGAATCACTGTGGAGAAATGGTCACAGAGGGATTGAGAAGGGTGGTATTAGTGGCTGCACCATAAAGGAGGTGCCTGGGGGCTGGGTCCTGGAGGTGATGGTGAGGACTCTCCCACCGGCCCCAGCAGCAGAGAAGGCTGCAGGCTGAACTAGCAGCTGGTGTGTGCGGCAAAGCTGTGAAGGATAAGGTTAATCTCCAAGGGAAGAACTGTGAGTTTGACCTTGATGTGGTCAAGCAAAGGGATCTAGTAAAGAAATTCAGAATAATGACTCAGGCAAATGGTTTTAGCAGCAAACTTCTGAACTGGCTGATTTGGAGTAGTGCACAAGGGAGATCACAAAACAGATGACAGAAGACTTACATGGATGAATATTTACAAAGGGTTTGACTTGATTTCGGGGAATAAATTATATAAGACTAATCAAAATAACACTGTTTTTTCATCACGAAAAAACAGTAGGTGTCTATGGTCAAATTTCTGTGAAACACAATATGCAATTTCTAATGTGATTACACAAACTGTAAGCTGCCAAAGGACTGAAAATGCCTGGCTGCAGAATCTGTCCCATAAAAATTGGAGTACTTTGAATATTATTAGTCCTCCTCTTCCTAACCGATATCAAAATGGCAGCAAAGAAAAAAAAATCCCAAAGGTAAGATTTCTGATGGCCTTTTTTTTTTTAGTATAAATGTAGTATTACATCAAGAAGCAAAAGCTGAGAAGGTAGTAGCTGAGCACATCCCATTAAGGTCTGCTTGGAACGGGTCCTGGGACACAGCAAGCGCAGTTGCACACCTGGGCACTATACGACTGACGCTCTGCTGCAGGTTGCCAAGGTTTCGGTTGCTGCAGGGTAGCAAGGATCCTCTGTACACCATGCTAGCTTATGGAGGCTGCCTTGTAAAGGCATCTTATTATTGGTGAGCAAAATAAGTTAGTGTAGAAAGGAACCATAAAAATTAGTGGATTAAGGTAATTCATTTAAAATTTTTAAGTTAATTTTTAATTGCACAGAAATGTTGATTTTCCATTTGCTCTTGCATCCTTACACACCAGCCACACCTTTTATTTTGAGACAAAATGAAAACCGAGGGAAGGAATAAACAGAAAATATTTTTGCTTGAGCAAATTCCCGCCTGTCAGAAGACTGCATCATGGGATATTGTGTGTATACTTATATACCTAGGCCATCAATCAATAATAGAGAGGCTCAAAGAATCGTAATTAAACTTAACCATGCCGTAGACTTGATCTATTTTAATCCATAGAAACAAAGGACGTGGATGTCTATGGCTCTGCATTGCCCCTCTCAGTAACACATGGCGTCCACGAAGTCTGACATTCCGGAAAGACTGTGCTGCTTCTGATCCTTGCTCAGACAGAAAAAAGGGGAGAAAAAGAAGGCTCCTGTTTTAATGCTGACTATATTAAACGAAGAAATTAAATGAAACAATTCTGGGAGGGTGTATATAATGATAAGAAAGTAAACTAGCAGTGGTTACATTTTCTATGGTAGACATAATTGATATGTTTGTTGTCTGTGATTCACACATTATTTTAAGTTTCTGAGGGGGATTTTTATTGCAAAATATTCTGCATTTTAAATACTATTTAATTATGGTTTGTTTCCTTAGGGATTATATCACCATGTGATTTTAATTTGGTATATACCCTAAGGGGCAGCATATTTTCAATTATGAAATATTTCCTCCAGAAACAATAATGGTTCAATGATTTATTGCAGGATCCTATTATAAGGTGCCTCATACAAGTGAAATCTGAAATGCAATTGGCTTAACAATATAGTATAGGCAGGACTAAAATGCATGTGAACTGAGCATATGGGCCTTTTTCACAAAAATCATATTTATACACTTTCATCCTTTGCATAATACTTCAATTATTATATCTTGAAAAAAGAACTTGGAAAGCTGAGAGCTATGAAACATTTACATTATTATCTCTTCAAAAAGTTCATTTTTGGACAAGTATCATTTGGATAGGGATTAACTTAATCAGAGATTTTGAATCTTCTTTACTTTAATTTTTAATCTCTTTTTAAAAATATGTCTGAATCTTAAAAAGGCCTAAACCTGTAGTCACAAAGCACCGCTTCAAAAAAAGGGGAAAAAAAGAAAAAAGAAAAAAGAAAGTTTTTAAAGCAGCCACCAGCTGTAAGAGAGATAGTGCAAGCAGCAGATTTGTGACAGAGTGGAGCATGAAACCCATCAGCTGATGAGTGAAAATCCCTGGTTTCTAATTAATCGAGGTACACAGGCCAAGGGATGAAGAGGATCAGGGAAATGAAATCAGGAAAAAGATACCATCAGTCATTTCTGCGGCCCATTGTCATACTTCAGAATCTGCTGTAATGAATCACTCAGGCATTCCACAGATACATTCAAATGGTGAAGAAAATTCATTGTCCGGTGAAGAGCGTTTGATAAAAATCTTTCTTTTCCCCCCTCTTTGTCAGAAGCCTATGATCAGAAAAGGAAATCCAGACAGCACAACAGGTGTGCTTTTGCAAGCCTGGTGAAATCTGCAAATGAACGGAGCCACTAAAGAATTTTTTTTGTACTAAAATTTCACCAAAATGAAAAAAGTAGCTTGTAAGAGCAGGCAGTGGCAAAATGCACTGAAAACAGCTGAAGATTAAGGGGATAGAAGGTATCAACGCTCTTCAGGGAGAAGCTCCTGTCCCTATAAAATCTTCTTATATGGAAAGGGTGAAAAAATATTTTTTTAGAATATTTTTGCCGAGTTTAGCATTTCCTGATATTGACATCTGCTTTGAAGAGCTACTAATCCATGAGCTAGCTCCAGTATAAGACAGCACTAAACTGCCAGTCTAAAACTTGAGGGGGGGAAAGTACCTTTTTTTAAAATGGGACGGTTTAGGTTCTTTCTCACAATTATTTGGTTTTCCAGAACCAACACAATTAAAGGCAAATGGGTTTTGGTTTTTTCCTCTCTTATATGCCTGTACAGGCACACGCTCATGCAAATACTATGAACAAGGAGATGCATTGGATGTATCCAAATCTACATTTTGGATATGTTCGTTTCTCTCCAGCCAGACCTGTGCAAAGATTTTAGAACTTATTAAAAGAATAGACTGAAATTCTTCACAAATTTAAATCCTCTTTATTTAAAATTAGGGATAACATATCTTTCTTCTTTTTCCTTTTTGTTTTGCTTACAGCTCAACTTTTTGACCCTGAGCAGTTCTTACACGAGTGTGCTCCTTAAAGTAGTGTGCCATTATGTGACACCAGAATATAATTGTTTTCAAATAATCAGGTGCTATACTAAGACGTATAAGGATGGCTGATTCATTTCAGATTTAATTACCATAATATAGGGTTTTGCTGTCTATAGTATCAATCACTGAGACACTTTATAGTTGATAATATTAAAATGGCAACAATAATGAGAATTCTGCTTCATGATGAAAATAATTTTAATCATGGGTAGATTACAAATCCATTTACTGTTACAGTTACTGAGAATTCTATTATCTGCCTCCTATTGTGAAAGATGTTGAAACTTGTTTTCAGGAAATGTAAAAGATTATAGAAGTATGCTCTCTATGCAAAGTTTCTATCACAGCAGAGCAACAAAAGCCTGCTTAATACCGGGAACTGTTAAAGATGAAACTCGCCAAGTGAACTTGTAGCTGCATCTCTGCGTGAATGTATGCCTGGCTATGCAGATCTATTTATAGGCTCGAGGACGATATTGGCAGCTGGTTTAGATTCTGACCACGATTTCTTCTATTCACAAACAGTACTTAGCCAGGTGACCAGCTGTGGCCTCTGCAATGAAGGTATTACTGATTACTAGTTTGAATCTAACTTATAGATGTGTAATCTAGGTAATCTAGAGAGTACTTCATTCTTCTGGTGGCTGTACCTCTGATGTTTTCCTGTGGCTACGGACATATCATTTCACCTTTTTTTTTTTCTTTTTTTTTTTTTTTCCTTTTTATTCCATTTGTTGCCAATTACGACCCTAAACAACTATTGTTACAACAGGGCTGCCATCAGGTTGGTATTAGCTGTGTCCCCTCTACCATTACCCTAAAACTGGTACGGGGATAGGGAACTGAATCCCAGAGTCCATTTGCTCCCAAAGTACTGATGTGGCTGGAATGGTTGACGGTCTCAGACCATTTCCTATTCAAAAAATGCCCAGGCGAGAACACCGAACTCTAAATGCCCCTAGCTGGCATCTTCGCTGGGAGAAGTAGCTGGGAGTCAGAAGAACTGGACAGGGGAATTTCTCAGGCTGGAAGAGCTGTGGTGCGGGAAGAGCTTCAGTGCCCAAGAGCTGGTCTGCTCCAATTTCATTTAAAACAAACAAAGAAACCTCACTGAGGTAATTTTAATACAGGATTTTAGACAGGGTCTTGTTCTGCTGAAACAAATAGCATAAGCTTCACCTTGTTGAACCTTTTCCTGCAACCATGTGTGTCTATGTGTGCGTGTATACATTAGCACTGCTTTGATTATATAATGTAATGAGCTCAGTGGATTTATTCTGGATTTATACTATGGAGCCTCAGAGCAGGGCTTGGAACAGTATCTTGTCTTTAAGATGCCAGTTTTGTGAATGCTTTTCTTTTCTTAAGGATACTGATGAAAATTTATTACTGATTTATCATGCGTAACTCTGCAATGGAATCAGATTTTCCTTTTCCAGCTTCATCGCTGTTTCCAAACGGGGATTAAAAATTTTTTAAAAACTTAGTAGAGAATCAGCTATCATCAAAGTCCCCAGGAGCTCATTTACTGGTGTGCAAACTGCGCCCCACACTGGTCCCCTGCTTTGGAGGAACTCAATGAATAAATTAAATTTCCAGAGACAGCCAGCTTTATAATCCTGGCCTACTGCTCTCCCTTCCTACTTGCATAATTTTTGTCGTTCTGGGCTTCATTCTCCCTGTTTGGTCTCCCTTGCTGACCAATGAGTCCAGGGGGAGGGACACCGGGGCTCAGGAAGTCGGGGAGCATGACTTACACGGAGCAATGGGCAAAATAGTAGATGGATACAAAAGCAGCAAAACATGTTTGTAGAACTGTCTGCCTATGGAGCAAAACTGTAAAATATACTGTCTGCATCTTAATTTGCATGAGATATACCATTAGTAAAATGAACAATAACAAATGTAGAATCAATCTCTTTTTTTTTATGAGAAACAGATTTCTTTTTTTTTATTACATAGTTTTCCTCAAATATACGGCCACTGAATCTTGTTAAACAACCATAATTTTATCTAAACAATAAATCTGTTGCTTTTCTTTATTTTTTACTTCGTGTTTAAAAAAGCATGAGATTAAAAAGAAAAAAACATCAACTTTACAGGTAACATGATCTTCTTTGAGCAAAAGTGAAATAGGAAGAGCAACAAAAAAATCCTTCTAATCAGTTCATTTTGTAACTCAGAAAGACTATTTGGAAAGGTTTTCATCAAAGTGATTTTCTGCAGATAGCTCATAGGTGATCAGGATAAAACCCCACAGCTTCAGCACTTCAAATATTTATCATATACATGTTTGCTTGAATCTTGATAAGGGTGAGGTTTGGGACTTATGGACACTGAGATAGGATGTCACCTGAGACATTCATCTGATTCCGAATGCAGACAGAAAGAAAGTGCCTAGGAGAGGCCAGAAGAGAGAGGGAGGGAGAGAGTAAGGGATAGTAGGAATGGACAGCCCTTGTTCCCAGCTCTAATATCCCAGTGCAATTATTTTGTGGACATCCACTCCTTGCCTGCACAGGAGATAGGGCTATAAGTGTATGTTATTTTTTAATTACAAGGGGGTAGAAAAAATCCTGATGATGGGCTGGAAGGTGCCATTGCATTGTTATTTTTTTCTCTCCCTTCGTTTGCTGATTATGTGAGCTGGGCTCCTTTGCTAGCCGATGATAAGCAGAATTTCCATGTTCTCTGCATAATTAATCCATCTCTGCCTCTCTTCATGCCAACTCGCCCGTTATCGCCGGCACATGCCTGAATTGCAAAAGAATCCGCTCTTCAATTGGAACTTATTGATATTCTAAGAAAAAAAAGAGAGAGGGAAAAAAACTGAAAATCCTTAAGTTTAAGCCGCAGATTTTTAAATGGATTAATTTCGCTGCAATCGCAGCCATCTAAGGCGGGAAGGCAGGCAGAGCAAATTGAAAGCATCTCCATGTTTGCAGAATTGGGTCCAGAATGCTGAAATGTACTGGCACAGTTCTCTTTTAAAGTCAGAAAATTACCATTCATTTACATCACATGAAATACTTTTTTATGCTAGAAATATTCAAGAGACGTTCCTTAAATGCCTGCTAATGCTAGATAACATTTCTAACTTTCAACGTTTTGCTAGACTTTGATATGACATGATAGGAATGCCTGCCAGTGAGGTATATTATATGTACCAGTAATCTCTTTTTATCACATATTTAGATTATATCATCCTCTTCTTAAACCATCCTGAAGTAGTCTTTAAACAATGTACTCAGTGTCGTAGGCTCCTATTTAGTATAGTTACACGAGCCAAACTTAGTAGGGCGTATTTAGACTTTGTCTAGTATGAAGGGTTTTTTAAAGTGCCAATACATGATCCCAAAAACCAGTTTATCTTTTTCTATCTTTTACAAAGTTAACTTGCATTTCTTAGTATCCTTCCTACATTTAGAGATTCTGAGTTTACCTCCTTTACAACATGTAATGTGTTTTATCGTTTTGATGCAGCTCTTGTGGATTGTACTTACATTTTGAAAGGGCTCAGCTGTACTCCATAGCAGCCTGGTGTTGCACATGGAATAATGAGAGCTAGTGGGGAACTAGGACTTTGCCTCTTCTCCTTCTTTTTTCCTCAAATATTACCAAAATCCAAATATTCTTCTCCTTTTGGTTCTCTAACACAAAACTCACATCCTGCATTTCCTTGACCCTAGGAAGCAGCGGCATTCAGCAACACTGAGAGATTTCTTTAATGCCTCAGCTAAGCCACAACGTATCTGGTATTCCACGTCCATATGCTAGAAATCAGCAATTTATGCTGTTGTAGAAGGTAATGTTGACACTCTCAGTTAACAGAGGGGGAAAAGTTGCTACACTGACTGCAAATGGAGATTTAGCTGTTAGGAAATCTTTGTCATTATTAGACAGACCTCTTTCATTTTAAAAATACATGGGAAAGAAATAAAAGAAAATTAGAGGAACTGGCAGGCAAATACCTGAGTGAAAAAAAAAAAAAAAAGACATACAGCAAAACAATAATATTTGTGGCAACACCTGCTTCACAAAACAATGAGCTTAATACATGGTTGGGCCATCTTACCATATAAAATTAGCACCTGTTATGAAATGCATGTCACTAGTAAGTAAATAAAACGTCAGTGTTCCAGTTTGGATTTTCAGGCAATAAAAAGCACCATACAAGAATGACTAGTGATCACATTAGGATATGTTTTTATATAGCAGAAAGAGAACAAAGAAGGTTTTCCAGTTGCTTCAGAATGATTGACAGTTCTAAGGCACTACTGAACTTGAGGGTATTTGTGGCATATTACAATTTTAACATTACGGTTTTTGCAAAATCAAATGTTTAAAAATGCATTTTAGAAAAAAATACTTATGTTCACATTCAACTCTATTAGCTCCTAAGAGAAATAGTTGAAATCACATTTAAAAGAATCAAATTTTTTAAATCATCTGTGAAATTGTATATTTAGCAGATAAATACAGTCTCTAAAGAAAGACATTTGTGTCCTTTCTGCATATACCTGTAACCTAAATAAGTAAATAATAAGTTTAGCCAAACAAATAATAATAGCCAAACAGTCAAAGTGCTTGAGATATGCATTTCCAATTGTGTAATGTTTTTAATGAAAATAACTATTTCCAACCTAATTTGGGACAATAAAAATTAGTACACAGATTACATGAACTGCATATCACCGCAGAACTTCCTAATCTGTTACAGAGAAATCCTGACTCTTTTGAAGTCAATCGCAAAATCCTTTTTGCCTTTAGTAACACCCGCATTTCACTACAATTTTATTAGTAAAATAAGGTTTAATTAAGCTTACACTACAGTCAGTGCTGACCTTTTCTAACAAAAAGGTTCTTCTCCTAAGAATTTATACTGCAAACTTTCAGGATTTACATCATTAAACACATACAAAAAATACCTAAAACATGCTAAACTTATTTTACCTATAAGTAAATAGTAGTTATCAATTAAAAATATATCTCTTTTATATTCTTTATATATATATTTATATTCCACCTTTTATATTCTCTATTGTACATAATAATAATCTCTAAAAATTATTTAAGTGACTGCAAATGGCTAGTTTCCGTACTGCTATTTTATATATGTAGGTACATTGTATTGAAGGTTGCATTATAGTGAACTTATACATGATTTTTTACACATAAAAGTAAAGATATTTTCCTTTTCTGATTTAGGAACCAAAATTTCTGCGCTAATACTTTGGAGGATTTTTTGGCATGGTAGTGTAAGATGAATACTTCTTGCACCTGAAAAAAATGCCAACAGCCACAGCATGCAGGGGAAAGGGGTTTTGCAGCACACCATGATCTCCCAGTTATTCATGTATCAGCATTTTTTTCAAATTATAAATGCAAGATTTCTCAGGCTCCTTGTCATCAGTCTTTATTGATTTGGCCATATAGAAGATCAACATGTAGCCAAAAACCTGAGATCAGTGGTCAGCACAAATGTTACCCTTGTTTAGAAGCCTAGATTCAGTGCAAAGCAAATGACTGCAATTTATCCATGGATGGCACTGCTTGGCATTAATCTATCCTCAATTTTATAACTGGAAAGCAACTCTAAATGAATTACCAATTGATTTGTAAATTTTACTTAGAGGAATTTCCTTGCTCCTTTCAAAAATATTCACTCTGTTTAATTTAGGGTTTCTGGTTTTGTGCAGTGTATGAATTCTGCTTAATGTGCTGGGGATCATTTTGGCAGTTATGCAGTGACACCTCTACCAAGGAAGCTGGGAACACTTCTAAGTTCCTATATGGGGTTCATTTCCATACTGCATGCCCTTTGCATATTGGGCCACCTGGCATAAACTACAGCATAAGCTATGGATTTGAACACACATCAGATGCGGTCAAGTGATGGACCAGGATCCTATGGAATACCGTAGATGTATAGGAATTTGTCAGAGGGCATTCAGAATGCAAGAGTTTATTGTTTGTCCAGATACAGATGCATCATCTACAATGTAAAGACTGACTGATATTTAGAATCCTTGGAAAGCCTTTGTGTCTACCCACTTTTACCTTCCTGAAGACATGAACAGTAAACCCAAAGTACTCGTGATGCTGGAAGTCTGGCAATGAGTGTGGCTATGTTATTAGGTGTCCAGTGTGCTAACCTTAGCAAGGAGACCTAGGAAACCAGTTGTGATATGCAGCCCACGAAGAAAGACCCTTAAAAACCAAGGAGACAAAGTGCTGTAGACAAGCACAGAGATATTTAAGAATAAGTGGGTCTGATGATTTGTGCATAAAAATCCTTGCATAGGTTCCATTAAGAGAGCTTAGCGTTTTGTTACTATAACAGCAATTTAAGTATAGAATAACACAAAATCTTAACTCAGTCCACACAACTAACCAAATGACTACCCTCCCATAAGAATAAGTGAGTAGATGCAATGGGAGCCTATCTTTGGAAAGCAGCCTTGATGGGTGTTCTCAAATGATCTTTGGCCTAAGAGATGATCAGTCAGCTTACATGCACATGTAACCTACTGCTATGGATATATAGCAGTAAGAGATTTCTAGGGAGCTACAAGGGAAGAAATAGTTTCAGTGTCAAGAAACAAGGAGAAGTCCAGCTTGATAGATGTCACACTTCATTTTAATATGAATAGATTTGCATTTTCATTTTATAACCTACACAGAAATGTACCCTTAACTCCAACTCTAACCTCCAGGATGAACTATCTGCAGCAACAGTAAAGAAATAACTTGCCAGATGTTATCACACATTGGTAATTCTTGTGTCTAAGATAACTGTTTAGGTCTAAGAAAATATGAAATTTTCCTATGTGCAGAATATTTGACATATTCAGATGCTGCAATATAGTCAACAAGGCATCCACGAAGTTCGCAGTGATAGACCCAGGGAGCTTTCTCCCATTCCTTTTCCTCTCTCATTCGTTTTCCTCAGGACCTGGGGAGAGAACTAAAGCATGTATAAGCCTGAATTCCTTAGTTCTATGAAAACAAAGTGAACGGACTGTAGATAACTTTCAGTGAATGTCAGAATCTCTCTTAAAGAGCAGGATATGATAGGTAAAATGCTGAATTTACTTGCAGGGTACAACCCATTTTTTTGCAACAAATCCTGGCACAGAACTACAAAGGTGTTGTCTGTATTAGAAAAAATTATAAGCTGGAGTTTTCAAGGACAGAAGTTACAATGTAGGCACAATATGTGTATTTTTACCATTGTACCAGAAAAGCCAGAAAAGTAGAGGAAAACATAACTTTTCCCAGCATAATATATTCACAAAGGAATATTTGCATGAAAAGCCCATAAATACACTCAACCTTTGGCTAATGTTGCCGACAGAGAAAAAAATATATCATTTCCTGGAACCAGGACTGCCATTGTGTGCTTTATGTACTCACCTTGATAATTTATTTGTTGAGAGCTGAGCAGAATCAGAATCAGATTCAGCCATCCTCTCTGGCTCTGGGGCAGTTTGACTCAGGAACAGGAGTGGAGTAAACCCAATACAGAAAAAGTGCTTTGTCACATTCACTGGTGAGTGATACACAAATGAAGCGGTACAAAACCCCCGCTGTGTTCAGGTAGGCTTTCCAGAGCAGTACTTGATGATAGGACTTGAAGATGGAAGATGGCCTTTGGCAAACAGAAGGGGGGCAACCGTTCCAAAACTAAAAGGGTGAATGGATGCAGGCACTAAAATCGCAAATCCAGAAATAATAGATGAGGGTTTCCAGCCTATTGGAAAAGGAGATGGTCCTTCTTGGAGTAACTGGGTTTTGTGCTCAAGTGAAACACAGGAACTGGCCATTGAATATCTCCCTGTTGGTGCCACATCTGCATGACTTTGCTGTTGCTTGTTTACAGATATGCCTCAACAATGAAGCACAAATCACTAGAGGAAAAACTTTCCACTGCAGATCTGTTCCGAGGCAGATTGCAGCCTGGGAACAGAAAAGGCAAAGCCGTAGAGTTGCCAACATTTGACAAATCACAGTAAGTCTCTCTGCCTCACTGCGAGAGAGCAAGGGGAGCCCAACTGTCTGAATCTGAGGCATCTAATGAACAGGAACAAAATGACTTCAAACTGTTAACAAAGAAAAATTCATTTTTTCCAAAGCTACATTTCCTTTGGGCCATTGCAGCTCATAACAAAAGTAAAGCTAAAACCTACACAGGACTGAACATATTTTTTATTTTTCCATTTGAAACCTGGGATTATTTCCTCCAGGCATTTGGAAGGACAATGCTAGCAGGACCCTGTTTGCCAGTAAAACTCAGTTTTGGAAACCATCATCAGTCAGCATGAAAATGGGTCCAATGCTATGGAAATGAGCTCGTTACTATTATTTTTTTGCTGGCACCCACACAATTTGCGCTTTTAGCATTTTGAAAAGCAGGACATGAATTGCAAAGAAAAAATGAGTTAACAATATTAAAGTCAGTTGCTAATTACTGAGCAATCCAAACCTGTGTCTGGAATGACATACTCAGACATCCAGCTGGACCTCAGGCCATATGCTATCCTAGATCCTCACACATAGCTCCCACTACTGTCAAACACTGGAGTACTGGGTAAAACGTTCAGCATACAGATTAAAATATGGTCAGAGCTGTATATTTGTAGATACTTTAAAAAGAATAATGAATATCTGCAACCTATCAGTAAAAGTAAAGGATGAGAGACGTAGACAGCAAGGTAGGAAATCACTCTGAATCATTATATTTGTTTCACTCTCATCACTCCGTTTGGAGCAGAAGTGTCCAATAACTCCAGTGCTGTTCTTTCTCCATAAGGAGGTTACTTATAGAGATTTAGAATGTTACTTCATCCTAGTACCACGTTTCAGCTGCCATAGATCACATTTGTAATTGTTCAATGTAATGAATGAAATTTATGATCTACTTATTGATCCCGAGGTATGATACTTGGCAGAATGAAACATAAAGAAAATTCTAATGCAATGTAGTAAGTTTTAATGGTGCAATTCCAAGGATAATAATATTGCTAAAAATATTATTCCCCTGAGTATAAAAAGTCATTTACCTTTAGCTCTAGGTTTCTGCTTGGTCCTAGATAAAATATTAACTTTTAATTTATTTGAATTGTATTCCTTACCATTTATTTTCCAGATAAAGACCATCTACGTTAAAAAGCGTACATTTGTTTAACTAAGCCAGATATTCTGTAACATCTTCTTGTAACAACCAAGATTTCATTAAGTATTTTCTTACAGTAGTATGATTGTGTTATATTATCTTGTGTATATCAAAAATAACCCTTCAAAAATAAATTTTGAAATAACTGGGAGAGCTCTTTAAAGACTATAGGTGTCTGATCTGTATTTGCACATGCACATTTGTTTACCTGTGTTGCAATTACAAATGATATCAGCCTGGATCAGTGATTTAGTGTTGACCAAATAAATCCGATGTTGTAAATTAGCCAGTGACCTCAGTCTTACAAAGGGTTGCAATAAGGCAGAAGAATCTGCAAGTTTAGAACAATTGTCAGGAACTGAGCCTACGCCACACAGTCCTTTTGGATGTATAGCTGTAACCCTGACTTGCTTAAAATTGTGGCCAGTGAAAGCTCATCTGTTGTGAGTTTTGCATGAGAAAGGACTGCAGTGCCAAGGCCCCAAAATACCCTGCAACTTTTATCAAAAGCTGTTTTCATGATGCTTTAGATCATCTTTAATTCTTACTCATGCAAACAATACGCAGGTATAGTCATGTGACCAGATTTAAATAAGAGATATATAAGCAACTAAGAATTAAAGCAACTAGTCAAAGCAGAAACTCATAAAGTAGAAAATACCGTAGTAAAAAGATTTGTTTTACACATCTTAAATTCTTCCACTGTTATTGGAAAATAAATAGTTCTTCATATACAAATACATTAAGCACTAGATAGCATGTGATTCGAGGACTCTGATGTAAGAACAAATCCTCTATGATTTGGACTAATATTCTTTATGCAGCTAGTCAACACTGTATTTGTGAAATATGAATTCGAAAGAAAGATTATTATACTAGCTTAAAACTGGATATTTAGACATTCGCCTCCCATATTCATTAAATATTTTCATGCAGAAAACAGTAAAGAAAAATCCCGTGGAAAGCTGAAATACTAAGAAACTCATTTTCCACTTTAGGAGGAGAGTCTCGGTGATCAGTATGAGCTTTATTATTGCTTTATTTGCAGGAATTATTAGCTCGCTCTTAAATTGTTCTGTTGCAAATCTGAAACATACAATATTTTACATTACAGTAATATTTAATAGAGAACTGAGAATTGTGAGATAGTTTACAAGTGGAGCTACTATTACACTTCTTGTAACATCTTTCCATTAAAAAGTTAACAGGCTGGATTAATTGCCTCACGATAAATGTTTCTTTTTAAAACCCGTTGTTTTCCACGCAGCAAAACATAAATACTATATACAGTACCAGTATTAGTCTGTTTTGAAATGCTGATTTTCTCCCAAAAAAAGTTTATGGTGTAGATACGTAGTCTGCATTCTAATGTACTAATTCATGCTATAATAGCCTATCAAATCAAGGAACCTTAAAGAACCCACACAAATGTATATGCCGTTTGTGGGGGAAAAAAAATCCCAGAGAGATTCTTGAAACTCAACACTGTCATAATAAATTTGTAAATTGTAAAACATAACATATGACAGATATTATTAATTTGAAAGGGAAAATAATTTCACGTTTTTAAACGGAACATGTGTTTACTTACAAATTATATTATAATTACATCATTTTGTCCTCCCTGTTAGTGATGCATACCAATAGAGAAACCTTGAGAGATATCTGCAAAATGCCTGATGAAAATGTAAATAATATCCAGCATTACTCCATTTAGTTTAAAGTGATTATAAAAGTTGCAGTAGCTAAAAGGTATTGATTTTTAAAATAAATTTGTACTTTAAAGGTGACAGCATGTAGTATAGCATAAGTGTGTATGCAAATTATCTATTGCTTTACTATTAATGATTAAGTGCAATTATTAATTATGGTATTAATCTGTTTTATAGCCGTCTTCACATATATTCAAAAAGAAGAATATTAATATCTGAGAATAAAAGCAGGAGATAGAAACTATATTCAGTATGCTTTTGAAATATACATTTTAAGTGAATATGTTCATAATCCAGTGAATACAGGAAATGATTTATTTTTGCAGTAGATGTAATTAGGATTTTGATCAGAAAAAAAATTGACTGTTTTAAGAAATATGATTTCTGAAGCCCGTAGTATCAGGTACTAGGTAGTTGCTGTTGCTTAGGGCTTAGGCATCCTGACTCAGAAGACGAAAGTATCCTTTTATTTGATATGGACATTTTAATTTCATTTTCTGCTCTATTCAAAAGCCATGTTGAGTATCTAGATCTTTTGCTTCAAAATGCCAGCCCTGAACTGCATGAGAATGAAATGAAATACAGTCTGCACAACCTCAAAACATGGTAACTTTGCTGGAAAAGTTTTAGTTAAAATTTTGCCTTTTTCAGGTCTTGGAAAAGCACAAGGGCATGTGATTGAGCAGGTCACTTACTGGGGCTCAAACACAGACTGAACTTGAAAAAGTCTTATAATTCTTGTTCCTCCAGCCTACATTCCCAACCATTTCTAGATTAACATTCTCGCATGTGTAATTCTTATGAAATGGTTTTTGATCCAGTTCAGGCATCCCAGTAGTTGTATTTTAGGTAGGAGGGAAACATATTTTTCCCCTCATTCTCAAAGCAATTGGCACGGACAAGGTTTCCACTTTCCCCAGATCAGGTCAGGAGATGAAGGTGAAGATGCTGAAAGAAAGCAGGTGGGAAGTACCCATTCTCCTCATTCTGAGAAAAATAGCATTGAAGATATCCTTCAGGAAAGCAATCTTATGAAAAGTTGGGGAAGTGCAAAAGCTAGGGCTCTTCATGTCTAATACAGTCGATAATTTGCATTTCTGTACCATGCAAGAGGACTGTAGAGGAGAAAGGTATATGGACAAGAGGTTACAGGCAGCTGATAAAAAGCCGCTTCTGGGTGCAATATGTGCAGAACCAATACCAGGATTCATTTCATACAAGTTACGGTTACTAATTCTCACGTGTGGGTAACTGAAGCGTATTTCATGGACCTTGTATGCCTTGCATATCCTTGCCAGTTCACCATGCATATTTAGGCACAGGAGTTCCTCCCGTCTGGAGGGCAGGCTCCAACCACCTGAACCTACATTTGCAGTTTCAGTGGATGGACAGGGAGTGTGCCTGTTTGTGAAGCAGCCTTGGATCATTTTGGTACCGTTACTCACTTGGTGCAGTTTGGGAAAGGAATGCACACACTAAAGCAGTTGCCTGCATCAGGGAAAAAAGCTCAGCATTCTGCAGATTGGAGATTTGTCAAATAGGACCCTACCACAGGACAACTGGATTTTCTTGGCAGTTGCTCATACTACCCATGAACATTTTTGTGACAGTGCAAAATGCTCTAAAATTCAAAAACGTACACCGTTAAGGAAAGATGGTGTAACTTTAAGTGGTCATATATAAGCATGTTTCTACACTCCTATTTTGAAATTATTTTCTAGAATATATGCTTTGATTTCAATGTTTTGGAAGTATGGTGCCATTTAAATAAACCTCTGGAATAAAGATGGTGCACAGGACATAATATTTACCCTTATATGGTAAAGACAGAAGAATTTATTCCTACATGTATTTATAATACCCTCTGCAGGAAGTATCAGAACATCCTCAAAGATATTTTGCTTGCTGATGTGCATTTTCTAATGAGCCTGTTTGTGAGCATCAACACTTAGATAAGGCCTTTAGAAAAGACAGAAGTAAACAGGGTCTGTTTGATAGTATACAGTATTTCATAAATTATGGATTTTGTAAAAATACATGATTTTTCAAAAAATCTCTCTCAAGAAGTTTTGAAACATTGCATAATTTGCATCTTGGATAATGGATTTCTCATTAATAAATATATAAATCATAAATCATTTATTCATACAGTGTAATGTAGCAGTTTATTACATACTGCGTGAATTTTGTAATCAGGGAATCCCCTGATGAAAAAATCGCACAATATTAATTACCAGCACCATCTGTGCTAAACAATAGGAAAAACAATATTTTAATACAATGACTTCATGCATGTCAGTTATCTTCAACATTAAATACTGCAGTTTTGTTGATGTGGTTTACCTTCTACCCATTTAAATAACTGATGTTCTTACAAAGGTTAAAACTATGAATAAATGAATTAAAATTAAATATAATGAAAAATACCAATAGATACAGCATGGATCAAGCTCATTCATCAAATAAGTGATCATACCGGTATAGATACACATATATTTACTCATACATTCTTAAATTTACCTACATGTTTCCAAAAAATTATTTACATGCTTGTTGCCTGCAAAAGACTAATGTTCAATTTCTAAGAGTTGTTTTGAGTTTATTTTTTTAAAAAATTATCACTATTCTAAATACATAATCCTCACAACATAAATATGGATTCTACTTGGCAGACATTGTGAGTGTAAGTTGTTTTGATGTACACAAAATGTTGTGGTTTAACCCCAGCCAGCAACTAAGCATGACACAGCCGCTTGCTTGCTCAGTCCCCCGGGTGGGATGGGGGAGAGAATTGGAAGAGTACAACTGAGAAAGCTCGTGGGTTGAGATAAAGACAGTTTAATAGGTAAAGCAAAAGCCATGCACGCAAGCAAAGCAAAACAAGGAATTCATCCACTACTTCCCATGGGCAGGCAGGTGTTCAGCCATCTCCAGGAAAGCAGGGCTCCCTCACGCGTAACGGTTACTTGGGAAGACAAACACCATCACTCTGAATGTGTCCCCCCCTTCCTTTTTCTTCCCCCAGCTTCATGCACTGAGCATGACATCACATGGTATGGAATATCCCTTTGGCCAGTTGGGGTCAGCTGTCCCAGCTGTGCTGCCTCCCAAGTTCTTGTGCACCCCCAGCCTACTCGCTGGTGGGGTGGTGTGAGAAGGAGAAAAGGCCTTGACTCTGTGTAAGCCCTGCTCAGCAATAACAAAAACACCCCTGTATTATCAACACTGTTTTCAGCATGAATCCAAACCGTAGCCTCACACTAGCTATTATGAAGAAAATTAACTCTATCCCAGCCAAAACCAGCACACAAAAGTATTTAATGTACATTTAGTATTCTGGAAACTCACTGAATTTTCCACTGTGTCCTGCCATCCTCAGTCCAAAAGAAGTGTGATTTTAGGAGAGTTTGCCTTCTCTCAGTATGATAGAAAAGGTGTTATTCTTATACATCCAGGTGGTAATTTTGTTTAATGATTTATTGAGTTTAAAAATATGTTAGCTAAATCAAAATTACACCTATCAACACATTGCCTTCTTGAAAAATTCTGCCAAAGAGGCCAACCAGGGGTATTAGGATGAGCACAGGATTCAAATTCACTGGTTGAGCTTGCCATGGGAAACCCCTAAACATGGCTTCCTTATTTCCAAAGTCCCCCACCTATACCCATGCCCACATTACCGATGTGCAACATCCTTCTGTCCGCATATTCTGCATTATTTATTATTTAATTATTTTCAACACAACCATTTCCTTTCATACACTTGTCATCAAGTTCTGATTATATTTAAACATGTGCTCACTACCAGATTTTTTTTCTTCATATCTATCATATATTGGGTTTGTCTATCAATTTGCAACTTTCCTCATAATGTCTGTATTAATTTTTCAGTACTTCAAGACTTCATTGGCCTTCAAATGTACATGTCAGAGGCCAAAAAACCCACAGTAGGCTGTCCCCCGTAACAGTGCTTTTATGCATATACTTTTGGTGTTAATAAGAATTTACTGGGGTTTTTTTATTAAGAATTTTCACTTGCTGGTATACTTTTTCATAGGTATGGTGAATAACGTTGTTTGCAGGAATTTACAAGAGAGGAGACAGTAATGAGACTCCCAAAGCTTTAGGAACTGCCCCGAGCATTTATTTACCATAATAAAAATTAACTGCTTATTTACAGGCATCAGCTCACCTACTGAAGGGCAGTGTGAATTCTCCCAGCCCCTGGGCAATCTGTTTTCCCCAGGCCTCCAGTGAGCTGCACATTATTCTCTAGCAGTGTGTATGTGCTTGCCTGTGGCTGGAAGGCTGTGCCAGAGGCAGGGGGGGCCCCCCCCCCCCCCACGGCCTGCTCCCTGCACGGTGTCTTACTCTTCCTGCAGGTGGCTGATTTTTGCACGCTTTTCCATACCAGACATGGAGTGCCCTGACACTGCCTTGCTGGAGGAGACAATGGATTTGCGCACTTTGCACTTGCCTTTTGCTGTAGTTGGGTGACAAGGCAAAGAAACCTCTCAAACAGAACTATATTTCTTTTTAATGCTCAGTATCTGAAACAAAGTTATAAAGGAAGGCTTTGCACTTTTGAACTGCAACATACTGGTACTCAGCAAATAGCAATACTTTATTGTGACACCCCAGATACTGTCTCAGGGATTCTGTAGCCTCGTGCTGTCAGTGGATTTCTGTACAAACTGAATCCATTCAGGTATTCATCTCCTTGCCAGGGCTATCTTGGTCTGCTAGGAGAGTTGTAAATCTCATCAGATACTCCATAGGGATGCCTAACCATTGCAAATTCAGTCTAATTTCTTTTTCTTCCTCATTTTGATGTATGCTTGTGGCCACTGTTCCATTTCCATATCAATAATTCTCTTCTCCAACCAGTCTGGCTATTCTTCCCTCCCAGTGTTTTCTGGGCGTAGTTGAAAAGATTTATTTCTCCCTTGCAATCTAACAGTTTTCTCAGTTGTGAACATGACTCCAGGCTGATAGCTACTTCCATACCTACATCTTTCATATCTTTTCTCTTTTCATGCTTCTGTGATCTTCCTAAATTTGTTAATTAAAGGGAACCTCCTCAGAAAGCAGACTCTTACCTTTTTCTTCTTAAGGAAAAATTCCTCCTCTAATTTTCCCAAGCTTGTGTTACTCAGTGCTACCTTTTCCCAATGTCAGTCTAGGCTGCAATCTGGCCATTATGTAGAATTCACTTCTTGCTCTTAGTGACTAAGTGACTCCCTCTTTCTGCTGCCTGCACTTCATTATTTCCTCTTACTCTTTTTGACCTAAGTGGTTCTTCTGACAACTGCAGATTTCTCACCTATGTGGATCATTTCTATGGCTCTATATATTTAATTTCTTCTTCTCTCATTCCAATGTATTATTACAGGCAGTTTTACTCCTGCCCATATAACACATTTTTCACTTTTCAGTGGTGGCTCCTACTATGTGACAAGGCTTTTCTTCTGCAGTTTTTCAGGTCTCCTTGGTTCTCTTTTCAATGTATTTCTTCCTTCAAATAATTCCTTCCCCTTGCTCTTTTCCTAGTTCCTCCCTCCTAGTTGATCAATAATTATTTTCAAACAATGATGCTTAATTTTTTATCTTTTCCTACTCTGCAATGACTTCTCCCCATCATTATCTTCTCCACCTTTCTTGACTAGGCAAATTCAAAATCTTAGGCCCTCCACTAAACACCGCTGGAAAAAAATATTTTGTCTCTATCAAGACGATGTTTCAATAGTGTTTCACTGAATCAACTCTTACAGTGTGCTTTTTAGCCTTTGGTTTAATTTCTCCTTTGCCTTTTTCATTCTTCCTCACTGGTTGTATTCCGTAGTTGATCATAAGGACATCAGAGTGAAAGACACTTCGTACAGTACGGAGCAGATCTCACTTGCCCTGGTAATCCAAATAGTTCTACTGACAATACCTGAGCAGGATTCTGCCTTAGATTACTGGTATGGTGTATTTTAGTTATCAGGACAAGATATTTTCCAAACATGAATGTTACATTCAAAAATTATTAAAAATCCAATGTTTAATATCTCTCAAATAGTAAAACAATAAATAAGAAGTACATACTAAATAGAAAATTGAAGATGTACAAATTCTGCTTATGCATTAGCTTGTCAACCTGAAATTTGACATTTGAATATGTCATTTGAAATCTTTAGAAAATGACGAGCTGCAGAAAATATATACTTTTTTAATTATTACTGTACTGCAAAATGCCTACATTTTTAAATACCAAGCGCCACACTGACAATCTGCCAGCACAGGAGTGCGGTATTTAATTTGCATTAGAAATTACAAAATGCTGTAAATACAACAAAGAAAGACAGCAATGTTGACTTGTAACAGGTGAACCCTCATAGATGGGTTCAACTGCAAGTAAGTTTGAACTTACTGTCCATACAGATTTGCAGCAGATACCTGGCTGTGCAGTCAGGCAAAAGAGGCACCTCATTATGAGCCTGATTCAGAGCTGCTGATTAGTAACACTAGGTGTGTAAGTGGAGGGAGAAGCAGCACTTGAGTGTGCTTCAAATATTTTCAGTCCCTGGAGTACTTTGAACCTCACTGAGCCTCATCTGAGCACTCTTGAAGAGTGAGTAAGCCATACAAAAGCCAGCAAAAGTTCAGAGGCAGCAGCAGGTATATAGGCAGTAGGGCTTCAACTCTGAAACACAGCCTCCTGAGATCTTTGCTTTTATGGCTGCTTTACGGTGGTGAAGATCATTAAATAATTAGAGGACATTGAGAACTGATGGAATACATGCATATATCCCCGAACCATATATAGTGCTTATATAGAAATATAATATATGTGCAGGCTTCATATTTAAGATTGCGAAGGAAAGGCCTAAATTAATCTTGTTCTCTAACTGCCCAGTGTATAACCATACATAGACACAAAACTACCTCATTTTAAATTCCATTGTTGATACTAAAAATTAGGTGTTATTAATTAGTTTGCTATTCCATTTATTGATCAGTCTACTTTTTAGTGATTCTTCAGACTCCTGATAGAACACTTATATTAGGATGTCCTCGATGTATTTAAAATGGCTTCCCAAGAATGAGGGAGTATTTTCAACCCTCTTTTCTCTAAATGCAAATACTTTTCCGAAGAATGCATATGTTGTTCAGACACTATCCATCTGACTCATTACCTACACAAAATGCCCAAGAATCATGAGCCAGAGTTCATTGTTTTATAAATTGGACCCCATTTATGTAAATAATGTATTTAAGAATGCAGCTTTTTTAAAACTTATGTTACATCTAAGCACACATTTTTAGCTAATAGTCTTTGTACAGCTGAGACTTAAGGTAAGGTATTTATACATTTGTGGGTTGGTAAATAAATCACTTCTAATGAGGCTTTCTAAAGAACTCCTCTCCATTTTTTCCTTAGATAACACAAACATTAGAATTGGGACATTACTGCATTTAGCTACCAAGCAAAGGTTAAGACTGTTTCTTTACTAGTTCATTTCTTCTAAAAAGGGAAATACGCTTTAAATGCACCATATTTTCTTTCATTCGGTCTTCACAAAATTGTCTGCATATTCACTATTATGGTTGGATGATTTTTTCCGTTGGGCATAGGAACAAAATATGAAAATAACTTACAAAAATTGAGGAAATGGGTTATGTGGCATTTGCGTCCAGTTATTATTCAGTTTAGAACAGCTGAAAGAAATAGGTAAAATGTTCAGATTTAATGTAAATTAGGGAAGATGATTGTTTTAAATTTGAATTTGTGATTAGAGTAGTTACCAAGAGATTGTGCACATAATGGAAACTGTTTGTTGCTTGATAATTTTGTTAAATAAGTCAATAAAGGGACCAAAGAGAGCAAACAAGGACACCTAGTTTCCCTTCTCATCAAAGTCAATCCTTTTATCTGTCACAGTTTCAAGACATGATACTATCAACAGATTTTTCAGAAATAAACGTTCTGAAATTTCCAATCCAGAGAGAAACAAAACAATTTAGTGTGATATCTGTACAAAGCAAATGTAAGAGAGGTCAGGGAAGAAACTTTTGGATGCATTCTTCTGTGTACTGGTAGCCTTCAAGCCATAATTTTTATGTTTAGGAATGTAAGTATCAAACAGTTATCCTATTCTAGTGGATCTACCCACTGTTTGAGGAGATTAAATTGGAGGAGTGATAATGCCTGCTACTTCTCATCAATGCTCAAAATCTTATGTTTAAGTTGTTTTTGAAACAGAGAATAGTTAATTCCATTCCTGCCCCCAAAATTTAAATGTTTCTTCAGAAGGTAGACAGCTTGGGAGTCAGTGGATCCTTTTCTCCTCTGTCCTGTGTGGGTGAGGATGGTGTTTATCCTAGAGATACTTTCCAAATTATCATGCTTATGCATGCTTATGGACTCTGATTTTGTTTAAAGCAAGACTGAAACATCAAGTGGGGAATTAGTTTAGTCTTATTCAAGTCAGCGGAAGATACATGAGCACATGGAAGATATATTTATGGTTTTGGAACCTAGACTGAGCTCTTTATCTCCAGTTCTACCTATAACGAAAGATTCCAAAACATGTAACAGAACTGTGTACTCCTATTGGATATTTAGATGCTATGTATATTGGTTTAAGACATAAACTAGTGAATCTTAAAGTTGTATATAGTTGCTGCTTTGACAATCAGTTCTTGAAACCATTTGTCCCCTGTGGCGGGTGGCTCATCTTGCTTATTTTTCTACCATAGGCATGCAGTTTACCAGATCATGGAACGTACAGTAGACTCCTGTGCAGTGTTGCTATGTTGCCCTACTTCTCTGTTCAAAACAAGAAATGGTTATGTACTGCTGATGGGAAATAAGGTTAAATGACTTCTTAACACTTATGTACAGTATAAGTAGCTTAGTTTCTCAAAATTTGCTAAAACATCAAATTAAAGAAATGCCATTTTCTTTGGACTTTGAAAATTACACTACTTATACACATCAGCTAGGACTTGGGAACATACTCTGAAGAACGTACATCTGGATCTTGTCTGTAAGTGCTAATATTAGAGGTATTATTGTAATACTGTAAATTTTACCTTATCGCATCTTGCATCTTGTTTGCATCTGTGAATTTTATGAATGGCTTTATTTGATAATTTTTTCCAACTCCTTCTTTATTTCAGAAATATATATAAAATCATTTACGTGCAAGGTTGAGGCAAAATCTACTCTGAGGTCTTCTTTTTTTCTTCTTTTTCTTTTATTATGGTAGAGTAATGGTTATATATGACATTTTAGAAATAAGCATAATAAATCTATTGCTGACAATTATTGCAATTAAAAAAACCCCAAACCTGAATCGATTTGCCTTTCATGTATGATACTGTATCATACATGAAATTCAAGTGAATGTCCTAGAAGGCCAGTGGCAGGAACAGGAAGTAAAAATACATTTTTTAAGAGCTCATAGGTTTCATGCACTACATCATGAATATCAGTTACACACATATAGAACGAATTAACGCCATGACTAGTGTTCTGGTACATTTGACTTATGGACATGGAAGTTGGAGACACAAAAATACTGAATGCTAGAAAAGTCATACATGTTATACTTAGTCATTCAGTGCTTCTTTAACATCGATTTTAAAATGGAATTGCAACCAGCTGTTTAGCAGGTAGTGAAACTGAGGGAATCAAGTCCCTCTACACTTGCTTGGAAAATCTTGAAGCTTCAGTGCAATGCCAAATAGGCTTGAGATGAAATAGGGCCTGGAAGCTGCTCATATTTAAACATTACCTTCAGCTGAGAGTTAGATCAGTTGAAAAAGAGGAAAGAGCAGGAACACAGAAGCAAGCAATAACACAGCCAAGTGTTGCACGGTTGTGCATACTCTACCACTCTTGTACTCTCAGGTACTTATACCAGTTAGGAAAGATTTGTTTGTGCTGGATGATTTGACAAAACATGTCATAGCATAAGAAAATGGAGAGACATCTAGTTGCCTCTGGTAAAGTGACTTACTTAACACTTGCTAACTTGAGCTATAGTTATGACCCTTCTCAGAAAACCTCTCTTGTGCTCAGAGGAAGGCACAAACTGCAAAGAATAAAAAGTTTTTTCCTAGCTCTTTAAAAGGGCACTAGCAAAAACCCTGGAGAAAAAAAGGAATGTAATGGAAGAAGGAAAACAGCAGGGGAAAAAACCCAACGAATGCAAGAAAAAAAAGAAGAGACAATCCATTTCTAAGAAAAACAGTATTTTCCATCTCCCACTTGAGAGAGGAGCAATAGGCCAATGAGAAGGACATACAGATCGCAAATAGACAACTCATGTCACAGAGTTGGAGGCTCACAGCATTTTACACTTCCATTGTTCCCAAGATCCATCTATACATAAGCTTAGAAGGAAGAGATTAGCAAAGGAAAGGTAGGAAAGGAAAATATGCCATTATGAACATCATCATTATCATCATGAACAAATTCCCAGAAACACAGGAGGATCATTTTTTGCTAGCCTACACAAAACTTTACCTCAAAAATGGGGCAAAAAGTAGAATTTGAAAGAAGTCAAATTTATCTGCATTTTTCCATTGTTTTAAACATTTCTTCAAAGCCTATAATTGCACGGTAATATCAGAAAGCATCTATAGCAAAGAGGCAGTGGCTATGGTTAGGTGCATTTTCCAACTTTGCCTATTTAATTTCAGTGTTACGCATTTACTTTAAAATTATGTTTACTTGAGTCATGTATAGAATCAAAGGCCCTTCTAGAAAGCTTTGTAATTTCAAGATTATTTCATATTAATTTAATTTTACTATCAATCAAAGGCTGTACTATGTGGCACGCTTTTGAGTGCCAGAGAAAATAATCCTTTATTACTGTTCTTGTTGTTTCACCAACAAGAGGGTCACATAGTGCATTACTTCCATAGGTCAAGCCTACTGTGCACCCTGGGGTGCCTTTGTTCTCCCCTCTAAGTGCACTGGCTACCAACTTTCCCACTCCCCTGTATTTTGCAAACTCTTTGCAGCTCCTTCAGTCCCTTACTTCACTCTAGAGTTTCTAGATACATCCTTACCCTTCCTCTTCTCCCAGACTAGGATACCCTCTTCTCTTACCTTCATGCCAGAAGTTTTCTGTGTGTGTATCCCTTCCTCTTACTATCCTTTTCTCAGTTACCACTCTGACACCCATCCTCTGTGTCTTGGAAACAATTTATTCAGGAATCTCCATGTTTTAAAAAGCCAGAAAGACACGTGTGTCAAGTGTTGTGCTAGAAAGTCTATAGGCTGCTACAGAGGTGCTTTTAGGTTCTGGACATGGTAATCAGAGTTCCATCTACCTCTGATTTTCCCTGTCCAGCTACTAGGAAAAGCAATTGTGTTTGACCCATTGATTCACACAAATTGACCAAATATAGAATTCCAGGCATTGCCTAGTAGAAGTAGACAGAAATGCCATTGAGCTGGGTATTGAATCTCCCCTCAATTTGGCAGCTATGCTGTTGTTACTTCTTTGTACAACCTTGCTGCTAACCTATGGATAGCAATGCAAAGCTGATTTCCGTAGAGTAATTTAAATACACAGTTAAACCACAAAGCCTACTTACAATGAAATCCCTGTTTATTACAAGCACAACTGCAAGAACCGTTCTTTTTTTCAATGGTAAATAGCCCCATTAGTGTGAACACAAAGTTAGCTGAGTAGGGTGGTCATATTTTTCCTTCTCTCAAGATATGCTTTCGTTAGTCTGGATAGGTACAATTCTTCTTTGCCTGTTTCTCCATCATTTTGTTTCTACAATGCTATGTCAAAACTGACTGATTGGAAGTAATTTCTTTAAAGGTACTACATATTGCCGTTCAATAATAAAATGACTATTGATACATACAGAATAGCAAAATTAAACCGTATGTTTTCAAGGGAGATGTGAATACCCATGACTTTTATATGTCATCATTATGCATAATAATATGCATTTTTGTCATAAACTTGTATACTTAGTATAAGATAGATAACAACAATACTTTAGCCCATGAACTGAAGAATACATATTTAACAGTAAAAGGCAATTAAAAATAATCATTGCATTTATTTTTTCAAAGACTTTCTACCAAGTAAAGATAAAGACTTCCCTGAAATGCATGCACACCTGTAGGTGTTACACATCTGGGCAGTATGTAGATTATGAGAGCCACTGGATTTAATGTATGCATCTGCCTACAGAAAGGCATTATAGTTTTTGATTTGCACATTATATCTTTCATATGTGCACAGTTTTCCGTGCACACAATTATGGTTTTCTATGTCTAAGATACCGTCTCTGAAACTAACTAGCTGGAAGACCAGCTAGAGATCTTTTTGAAATATACTTCATAATCTTGAAGGGAGGGTATTTTTATTTTTCTGGCCAGCAGTAAATTTTCTACCTCAGTAGCATGGCTTATGGTACAGTATTAACGATCCAAGCTTTCATGGCAGGTTGTATTGGCTATGTAAGCTTACACTGATTAAGCTTCTAGGAAGAAACAGTCAAATATAAACACACAAAACAACAACGCAAATTCTCAATTGAACTTAGCTAAATCAATGAAATGTGAATTGTGAATTTATCTCACTTTAATATACATTATACAACTAAAACCAATTTAATAAACGGTCAAATCCATGGCCCACAGATTAATCCATATTGATATTTCCCATGCAGCATTATTTTTACTTTCCAGCACAAGATATCCAATACTACTGCTCTGTCAGTTGACAGTCACATTCGATTCTTTTAATAAAATCCTGTATTGCACTACTGCTAGACTGAACAAGAAGTGAATTTCCACATGGGAAATTTTGGAAGGAAAGTAGATGCAGGTCTTACTATTATTATAACCAAAGGCAGTAATATATACTCTCCTTTTGACATATGAAGTCTATTGTTATATACTATAGAAATAAATACAAAAATTGCCACTAATTACTGCAGGATCACACCTGGAAGATGAAGCCAAACCAGCCTGTGACCTGGACCCTGCCTCACCTGCTTGACTGCAAATTCCCCTCTAGTGGCTGTTTCGAGCATACAGACTTTGCAGGTATCACTGCTCCTTTCGTAAACAAGGTGAGGTGACAACATCTTGCTGACATTCATTACCTATAAATAATGATTATCTGAAAATTATGAAGAACATTATAACACTATTGGGCTGCATCTGCTCCCTAGCCATGCACACCACAGTGTTCTGTCACTGCACACACATGTGCAACACAAAGCTGGAGCCGTACTGCAAAATCCAGCTCTTTGACTTATTTTCTCTCATGCCTTTGGGAACTGGTTAAGGTTCTTTCAAGGTGGTAGGTTTTCCTTACAAAAAAAAAGGTCAACATTGCAAAACTGCAATATTTCTTATGACTCCTCCGTTTGGCAAACAGGTTTCCAATGAAACCCAAGACATGTTTCCTGGCAGCCCACAGGGCATATTATTTTGCCATCTGCTGGTGGTTCCCAGCTTCCAGGTTCCTCTGTTTTAACTTACTCTTTCTGTGAAACTCTTCCAAAACCGGGAACTGGAACCCACAAATGGACAGCACTACCATGTGGACTTTGCCCAGTGTCCTGACCTTGACATCTGGGGAGACCTCACCATGTATGAGCATGAGGGCCTTAGTGCTTTCATGTTCCCTGAATTAGAGCTGGATGGTCTTGCCTGCAAGGCACTGGTCCCTCAGTGCTACATTAGCTGCCTGGAAAGTCTGGCTCAGGCTGCAACTTTAAGAGTTTCCAATTTCTCTGCTCTAGAGCCAAGAGGAGACAGAGGTTGGATGATTCACCTTCCCATTTTCACTGTGGAGAACCTAGAAGCAAGGCAAGCCATAAAAAGATCTTGTGTTCTTGTTCAGTTTCACATAGAATTTTCCATATTCTCTTGAATGAAAATAAAAATCTTCTATTTTGATTTTGAACAGAAATTCCAGGTTTCTGCTGAAACTGAGAGAAAATGAAAAAAAAAAAAAAATCTGCAGAGAAAACCAGATTTTATCACAGATATTTGGAGTCAAATGACCTGGACCTAAGAGCAGCATTTTCCTTTTTTGCTTCTCCTCGCACATTCACCTGCAGTCTCCTCAATGTCAAGGATGTGCTGAAATATGTTATAATCACTGCTTTCCACTGTCTAATGGTAAGCATGCACATGAACTTCTCCCATAGCAGTTTCTGAGAATGACACAATTATTCTGTCTTATAATATTGGAAAAATAAAGCTCATTTTCCCTGAGAAAGTAAAACTGACTACAAACCCAGTTTATTATATGCACAAAATATATTACCAAAGGGAGACAAATATTTTTGTTTGTTTTCTAATCTTGTTCAGGTATATTTATTTTGAATGTTGCAATTTCAGAGTGGAAATGTGCTTTTGAAATTGTTTTACTTTTCAACACTGTATGCCCTTTGACCTTTTCCTCAGCTTGTGGAGGATATGAAAAGGAAAAATATAGATGAGCAAAAATCAGACTACAAATCAATCTCCAGAAAAAGAAAATATTTTATTATTGTAATTTGATATAGATGGTATTTGGATAGAAAACAACCCATTCTCATTAAAAGTGAGATTTAGCTTTACTTTTTCACACTGAAATAGAACTTTAACCCTTGAGCGATCCCACTGAAATAATTTTATATTGTTAATGTTCAAGGTGAGACCCTGATCCCACTGAAGTAAATGGCAGAGATTCCACTAACTTCAGAAGAGTCAGATTTAACTCCTGGTCTCCTTTGGCTGTTAGAGTTTGTCCTGGCATCTACCCAGCAGCATAAGAAAGTAAATTACCATTGTGGAAAAGGATTATATACCTTTGATAAACATCATGTGATATGGTAATACAGAGGATTTAAATCATATAGTACAGATTCTTAATCATTATCATATACCAGATTCTTGTCTTTGTGCTCACCTTTATTGACCTTCAGATGTACGGTATCTCTCTATAATATAATTTCGATAGAGCTCTAAGGTTTAGCTCACCCCTGCTTACATTTACCTTGTTAGCAGCTGTGGTATTGTTTAATGTTAGCGTCAGCATTGCAGGAGAGAAGTTGATTAGGGATGTATCTGTTTGGGAAAGGAATTGATGAACTAATTCTGTGGAAGGGAATACTCCTCTTCAGGAACTGTTAACTCTTCTCTTTTAGGAAGGGTACTTTCTATTGCAGTGGAAATGATGGATTAGTTTTGTTTGCAGAAACTTCTGAACTTCCATTGTTCAAGGGTCCGCAGTGCAGGACACACTTGTAGACAAGTGCAGGCAGTTGGCTGAGAGCCAAAGGAAAGTTTCGCTGGAGGTCTCACTTGGAAACGATGACTCCAGGAAGTGAAAGTTTGACTTAGTTCAAGTTGTGATGAGCATGCAAAATAGTTTTACGTTCATTCAGGTTCATTTGCAAGTTGTGGCTATGCAAGTGAGTTTAATCACTGATATCTTGCAAGCTGAGTTTCAACAAGTCTCAAACTGCTGGTATGGCTCATTCCTCAGTGGCAAAAATGTATTATAAAGTAGGAGGGAGCAGAATAAACTTTGTTGATGGAGTATAGGTTTAAGTATGATCCAATATATTGCAGCGCTTAACTCAACATTCTCTATTTTGTTTTACTCCTGTGAGACAAGAAGAAACAGCCTGGCAACATTTCTAGATTATAAACTCTTTAGGGGAGGGAATATGTCTCTTTGTGTGTACTTTGAAGGGCCTCTGACACCTTGGGGTTCTTTATAAATGGTAGTAATAATAATCATTTATTGCTGTGCAGTGCGGTCTGGTCTCCCATTTACATTCAGTATGATCCGTTGTGCTGTGTCGCTGTCCTGTTCATCACTTCTCACCTTGCACTTACATGCAGCTTCTATTATGGTTATTTTTAGAATACATAAGGCACTCAAATAACATGATTACAAGTGTGGAACAACAGCTTAGGAAATAGATAGGAGGATAGTTCACAGAAAGAGGCAACATACTGCACCTAAGCTGTGCAAGATCAAACCTGACATTGTAAAATCAAAGAGACAGGGTTTAATATGAAAATAATGTGATGAGATTATAATGAGTAGTGGTCTTTTTTTACAGTTGAGTTGCCATCATTTAATGAGTTTCTGGATTTCTTTTTAAAATTCTGTATGTATGTATGCATGTATGTGTGTGTCTACAGATGCAATATATATGTGTGTAAATATATGCATACATGCATACTCACACTTGGAGGGGTGTGTGTTTATGTGTGTGTGGCTTGTAAAACACACAGAAAATAGTGTGCTGCAGGAAACACAACGGACCAGCTGTAAAGTCCTATAATGCCATTTTCCATTCCTGGAGGGAAGTAAAGTGACGATAAGTTTCCCTTTCATGGAATCTCGGCAATTAGAAAGCTTCATTTTCTGTCAACTTCAGGAATGGGACATATTTACATACATTCAGACAGTTTGTGATGGCTGGAGGCAATGAGTAGCGGGGAAGGGTGCAGCATGGAATGCTCTTCCAGCTCAGGCTGACAGAGGGTACTGAGTGTTTTGTTCTAGTTGTCAGACATTAGAGCACCCCTGTGATTTCTCCAGCTTTGTGCTGAAGGCTGGCTTGGGTTCTTATCTCCAGGATGGTGCTGAACTGGTGGAGGCATAAAAGAATCTTTATCTCCCCTCTTTACTTCAGTGCAGCAGAGGAATGAACCCAATATAATATGACCACTTCAGGTAAAGTTTGTAAGTTTGTGGCCCTCAGGATGTTGGCATTTTATGATGTCTAACATGTACCAAATTATGGAGAAATTTTGCATCAGATGAAACTGTTCCCCCTTGGTTTTGCTGTTGAATTAAATACTGTAAATTGGTCTGTCACAAATGCTATAAATCTTTTGTTTGAGACATACAATGACATACATTTTGCATATACCTAAAACAAATTTTAAAATTATTATGTCCAATCCTCTCCTATCACAGGTACTATCTAATCTGATCCTTTTCTGAAACCACTTGTTTCACCTAAACCTGTTAGATTACCTGTATTCACTTCTCCTGCTGGAAGCCCTTCCAAAACCTTATGGCTTTCATGATTGGAAACTTTATTCTAGTCTCCAGTCAATTTTACTTATGGTCAATTTAGTCTCATTTATTTTTTATGTCATCATTTAAATTTCACATCCATTTTGGTGCTCCTTCACTTGGCTCGCCTTTCTCTGATCATACTAAGTCAAGGTGTGCATATACACCTCACTAACATGCAACAGGACTCTGCATAAAACAATAGTTTATGGAACTTAACAATAGTTGGAAGTTTTATAACTCACTGAAGATCATAAATTTATTACAACCTTCAGTCACTTGCATACTACAGTTCTTTATTGATGTTACAATTATTAACATCTCTTAGAGTAAGAAAATGTAGTTAAACTTCAGTCTAAATAAAGAAATGGTATCCCTGTAGATTTTTAATTGATTTTGAATCATTAAGGTTTGATATTTAAGTCAATCTAGTGTAGAAGAATGGGACTATGGATTGTCTTGGCTGAAATTAAAGGCAGTTTAGATACATTGTTGGAATAAACAAAGTTTCTAATTTCAACACCCAAAATGACACTGTATCATAAAGCCACTGTTTAAAAACATTTGATTAGTGGCTGCTAAATTGCATCTAAAATAATAATTTTAACATCTTGAGGCAAAGTAATTTTCACCTAAAACTATTTTTAATTCCAATTTTACTTCAAGACAGATTGGTACAGGTCCTGAATAGTTGTCTTAAGAGATGTGCATGGCAAGGTAACATCTGGATGAGATATAATGGTTTAAGAAAGTAATTCATTTTATGTAATGTAACTCAGCCTGAAAGAGATGAAGGTCCATCCTTCTACATAATTTTTAATTTTAATAATGATTTGGGAAAATATGTAGTTATTGAGGGCAGAGAAGATGGGATAGGGTATAAATATTCCACCTCCACTGCTTAGAAGCCCATAGAAAATGGTAGTCAGTAAGGAGGCGTCTGGGGACATTAGCTGACAAGGTCAAGTACTTGGATTTAATCAAATTCATTTTGTAGCTAGAGATTTAGTCATGGTTATAAGACTGAGAAGTCATCTCCAGTAAGGAAACCTAACAAGAAAGCAATACATCATCTGCATGAAGTGAAATATCTTGCTCTCAGCCATTTAGCTTCATGTCAGAATTAAGGAAGGGTTTGGAAGTACTATTCTAGCATGAGCTATTTAAAATACCAGTAAGTGATAATGTAAAGCAGTTGTGCTTTGTTTCAGTGATATTGTGAATCTCTGGCAACAGTTTAACATTATTGCTACTGGGATACACTGATGTCATGAACTGATTCGAGACGAAGATCTGTATTTCATTACTAGTTTGAAAGTTTGTATAGTTTTAACATAAGGAACTGATTTTCAACACCTTCTGCTGCCATCACTGAAGTTTAAGGGAGATACAACATTAGTATCACAGAGGAGAACTGGGTGCTTTGACTTTCTTATGCAGTTTGAAAATGGAAGACGCTGCAGGAGATCAGCTGGAGAAAGAGAAACAGAAACAGAACTGTCTTGTAGGCCATTGTTTATTACCTCAATTTAAGATTCAGATCATATAAAATGTTTGAAGTCTAGAGCTGTGTGTGAGCTAGCATATTTTGGAACAGATGGCATGAAATTCTGATGATTTCAAGATCTACAATGCTCTTAGAGAACAGGAGGATTTGTTCTGAACAGGCAATCACTGATTAATAACTGTTCCTGTCCTAAAAGGGAGATACTGGAACTGGACTTGCTGTGCATCATAAAGGACATCCCTTGGTGTTTTGGTTTTTTCACTAGGTGCATTTACTATATGAATAGCTGCATGTTCTAAGATCGACTCATTATAAATGCTTTGTTCTGAAATTTAAAAGCTGCAACTGGTTGAACTTAATTCCAGCTTGTTTTCTTGTATTCCGTTCAAGATGCTATTTTCCATATGTAGGTATTTTAACAAAATGTATACAACCCAAAATGAAATACTAAAATTAAAGCTGTATTTTTATACAATGGAGATTTCTTAAAGACTCTAGAAATAGGGCTGTCCAATTATATCACCTAGTCCAAATACAGGAAATCTAAAGTAAATTTTCCATTTTTTCCTATCTAGTTTTTAAACTTATAAACGAATGTGCTTCACTATTTTTTTTAAACTTTCATTTTGTAAAAGCTCACCATGATAGGCATTTTATTGATTAGCAGCCTAAACTTTCCTTTCTAGAAGTCTATGCCACACTCCTTCATATATATTTTCTTTTACTGAATAATTTTAACCAGTGTTATCTCCTGCTAATATCTTAGTCATAGCACAACACCCTTGGTTCTCCTCAGCTTTATTCATAAGCCATTCCTCAGGTCACCTGACTTTCTTTTATGTACTGAAATGTCTTTATTTTCACACTGCAGTGCACAGGACCAACGTTAACATCCTAGGACAAGGAGTTTAACTGAGTTTAACAAACACAACAAAAGAGATACATTAACAAATACTGATGAGAATATGAAAGGTAGATGCGAGAACCATATAAGTAAGAGAATAGGAATTGAAAGTAATAAGTGAGGCGACTAATAGGTAAGAAAATAAGGCATACCCGTCAACATACATATTTTTCTGTCTTTCAGATGATCAGAGCTTTGTCTACATGAGGTAGAAACTGATGGTTTTTCATGTAGGTCCTATATCTCGCATCCAGAGGCCTTTTTCCCAAACACCAGGAGGATGGTGGGCTAGGAGGCTAACTGAATAGGTGCATTGTTGTAAGTGTTGTTGAATTGGATGCTGCAGACTCACATCTCTTCTGGCACAATGCATTAGAGTTAAAAGATACTGAAAGTCACCCAGTAGGTGTCATTTAAGAATAAGAGAAATGTTTAGTTCATATAAATATTGGCTGGCAATTTCTATACAGTAAAGTGTACTGAAAAAGGTTCACAACCCACATTTTGGGCAAGATAACAAAAAGTTGATCTGACCTCACCTGCAGCAGAGTTAAACTAAGGAGTTATCTGGGTAACACTTTCATTTTTAAACCATTTGATAGCTACTCCACTGTTTTTCTACTATATATTTTGAAACGTTTTTTATCTTAAGAGACACAAGTTAACCATTTAGATGTTGGTACATCCATGTTATGAAGCAATGAACAAAATGAAAGCTGTATCCTGCAAATACTTACAGCCAAGGTCCAAAATTTATCTCACTTTTACACTTACTTGTGGGAACATTCACTATGACTCAAAATGCTCAAAAACATAAGCAATCCCAGAGCCATAATGTGTCCTAGTGCCACATGGATTTTATGGGATAAATTAATTTGTGCTGTAAGTTTTATAGAATCATGGAATCATAGAATAGTTTGGGTTGGAAGGGACCTCTAAAGGTCATCTAGTCCAACCCCCCTGCCATGGGCAGGGACAGCTTCAACTAGATCAGGTTGCTCAGAGCCCCGTCCCACCTGACCTTGAACGTCTCCATTGACATGGTGGGACATCCACCACCTCTCTGGGCAACCTGTTCCAGTGCTTCACCACCCTCAGTGTAAAAAATTTCTTCCTTATATCTAGTCTATATCTACCCTCTCTTAGTTTAAAATCATTACCCCTTGTCTATTGAAAGGCTGCAATAAGGTCTCCCCAAAGCCTTCTCTTCTCCAAGCTGAATAACCCCAACGCTCTCAGCCTTTTCTCATAGCAGAGGTGGTCCTCTGATCATTTTTGTGACCCTCCTCTGGACCCACTCCAACAGGTCCATGTCTCTCCTGTGCTGAGGACTCCAGAGCTGGATGCAGTACTGCAGGTGGGGTCTCACCAGAGCAGAGTAGAGGGGCAGAATCACCTCCCTCGACCTGCTGACCACGCTTCTTTTGATGCAGCCCAGGATACACTTGGCCTTCTGGGCTGCGAGCACACATTGCTGGCTCATGTCCAGCTTCTCATCCACCAGTACCCCCAAGTCCTTCTCGGCAGGGCTGCTCTCAATCCCTTCATCCCCCAGCCTGTAGTGATACCGGGGGTTGCCCCGACCCAGGTGCAGGACCCTGCACTTGGCCTTGTTGAACCTCATGAGGTTCACACAGGCCCACTTCTCCAGCTTGTCCAGGTCCCTCTGGATGGCATCCCGTCCCTCTGGCGTGTCGACTGCACCACTCAGCTTGGTGTCATCTGCCAACTTGCTGAGGGTGTGCTCGATCCCACTGTCTATGTCATTGATGAAGATATTAAACAGTACTGGCCCCAATACGGACCCCTGTGGGACACCACTCATCACCAATCTCCATCTGGACATTGAGCCATTGACCACTACCCTCTGGATGCGACCATCCAACCAATTCCTCATCCACTGGACAGTGCATCCATCAATCCATACCTCTCCAGTTTAGAGAGAAGGCTGTTGTGGGGGACCATGTCAAAGGCCTTACAGAAGTCCAGATAGATGACATCTGTAGCTCTTCCCTTGTCCACTGATGTAGTCACTGCATCACAGAAGGCCACTGGGTTGGTCAGGCAGGACTTGCCCTTGGTGAAGCCATGCTGGCTGTCTCAAATCACCTCCTTGTCCTCCATGTGCCTTGGCATAGTTTCTAGGAGGATCTGTTCCATGATCTTCCCAGGCACAGAGATGAGGCTGACAGAAATCCACATCCACTTCTATTTTTAGGCATTGTTTGAAAATGTAGTGAGTTTGCATGTAGTATTTAGATGTATATCTACTCAGAATTGTTGATCAGTCTCTAATTTGGAAGAAATTTTATATTTTGCACTAATTAAAGATATCAGAAAAAGATTAGTACATCTTAAGGGATTTTATTACGAATTATTTCAGTACTGAGTTTACATGCACTTATCAATAGCTCAAGCAATATTTTTCACTTTACACAACAAGGTAAGAGGGTAAGAACCCTTTAGAATAATTATCTTGTTTTATCATCACAAGCAGATGCATCCTGAGAAGCAGAAAAGACAGCCTATAAACCAGGTGTCCAAGTACCATAAACACATCAGGAGTACAGAATACATCATGGAACAATACATGAGTATAATGACAAGAATAATGACAAGAAAATATAGAAAAATGGTTTTATTCATTAGCTTGAGAGAGGTAAATTTTCCATTCTGTCATCCTAAAATTTTCAGTCCAGAAACATTATGGAATCTCATATAGTTGATATACAGGCTAAAATGAGGGATTAAGGAATAGATGCTATTTGGGAGTAAAGTGATGAGAAGGCAAAGGAAGTAGTACTGTTAATGATGTAACAAAAATAATAATGAGACATATGAAATTAAAATCATATAAAAATTCTTCATTAATAATTCCAGCATGTCATTCAGGGAATCAATGACTAAGGAGCAACATTTTCAAATATAAAATTTTGCCTTTTTTATTTGTACCAGTCCTACAGAGTGAGTGAAAGGAAATTTAAAACAAGTGCAAAAGCTCATTGAATAAATATGCTCATGTGTGGCTATTTGAGTCATGAAATCTACCATTTCATGGCCAGAGAGTGGCCATGGCAACAACCTCCAGGGAAAGGATCACATTTCAAAAATCTCTCTAGGATTTTGTTGGTCAATGTCCAAAAACCAGGAAAATACAAGTAGGAATATAGGATCCATATATTAGATTGTTTGGTATTCATTATAGAACTATTTCCACAGAAAGGGCAGCTAATTTGAATAAAACAAGCTAAAATATTGAGTATATACACAAATAAACTCAACATTATCATGTGAAAAATACAAGCCACCATTGGAGTTCTCACTGTTGTACTGCTGCTCCAGTTAGGTTAACAACTATTGAAATAATTTGTGATGCATGGAAGCAAAAAAGTTATCCGCATTTTTTAGAAGAACATTTACTGTAAATGAAGTTATCCTCCAGAAGACTCTGTAGCAATAATATATCTTTTGTTTACCAGTGGCAGTTAAGAAGTTAGTGTTCAGGATTCAGGATTAAACAGACAAATTTGTAGAAATATCATGCTCAGACATTCTCTAGATGTTAGGCATCCAGCTGATGTACCCATGAAATAATATCTAATACACAAGAAATTTAAAAAACACAGTAAACTATGTTTTTGTTACAGACAGTAAGTAACTGAAGTTAGCGGAGTTCAATGAGTATAAATGTGGTCTGCTGTGTTTGATCAGTGGAATGGTACTAGAAATACAGCTAATGCATTAGATTACATTTCTCATAGAAGAATTAAAACTAAATTAATTATAGCAAGAGCCAAATATTGCACTTCAGGATTTAAAGAGCCTCTAATTATTAGTGATATGGACCAGAGAAAACATAGAGCAGTGGCCCACTCTGGGGTTTGTCAGTAGTCCCCTAAAATAGGCAACATCCCCTAAAATAGGCAACACTGAGCTGAGACCAATGCGTGAATGTTTCCAGTCACACCCAGTCCAAGTGGCACATTGGGTGGCTGGCTAAACTGCCCTAGAGCAGTGACTTCTCCCTGTCGCATCATGAGGTCTCACCTCATCGCCCTGCTTGCTCTCACCTGAATGCAGCTCTGCTCATTCCTTACTGCTCTTTGTCACGGGCTTTTGCACTACATAGACTTCTGGTCTGATCCCCATACAACCACCGTATTCTCACAGTCATGAGTAAAATAGGGTCAATGTATCTCATTTTCAAAGGTCAATAAAATACTATTTTGGTGGAATCAGTATAAGTCATATTTAGCTACCTAATATTTGGGTATCTATTTTAAGAGGGGGTTAATTTACATATGTGCACATCTGCTCGCTCTGCTGTAGGGCAAACCTAGAACACTAGTTAGATATTTAGGTAACTGAATATGAAGTGGATCCTGTCCATAACAAAGACATTTTAATATGTAACATAAAGGCTTTTTAATAATAGCTATTAATTAATCAGCATTTTATATGAATGCAGCAGCATTTTTTCTTTTGGACCAATACACATAAATCAAAGGTGAAACGGTTCACTTTACTCCGTTGCATACACCAATGGGTGCAAAGTAATTTTTTTTTATGATTGGAGAACACTACAAAAATGCTCTACACTCAATTGTACTGATGAAAATTATTTTATGAAATTGAGGTCAAATTTGTCCCTTGGGTGCCTGATGGGAAATGGCTAAGGAGTGGTTACTCTTCAGGATTTTTTATTTGGAGAGCTTCCACCTAAATCCTTTTAAAATCAGTGAGACTGGGAAACAATCAAGAACTCTGATTTCCTCCTTTTTAAGCTATTTTAATTCCTAACTATCAGTATTGTCAAAGGATTGTCTCTAGAGCAACATTTTTGGAAGCAGCTTGATTCAAAATTTAAATTTCATTTTCAAGAGGGATTAAAAAGGAAGACTGAAAAGGATTCTAAGTTACTGAGACACTTCAGAAAATTGTAACCATAGTTTTACCTTTTGAAGTGTTATATGAATTTTTGGATGTCACTTGTGGATTTAAGGAGGAGAGGAGAATTTGAATTAAATTTTGTTGTGAGCAGATATAATATGAAGGAGATAAACACTATGTATACTGCTAATATCAGCAAAATCAATTATGTATTTCAGTCAACCAATTTTGAGAATAATTTAGCTTTACTATGGTGTAAGGTGGACTATTAAAAATCTTTTAAATTTTCTCAAAAGAATATGGGGTTACAAATTACCGAGTGACTCTGAACTATATTTTCCCTTTGTTCTTCAGTCCATTGGACTATGATATCTTTCACTTATCTTACTATGTCTGCTGTGCAAAGTAAGCATCTGGTTCTGAAGGTAGAAAACCCTAGGGGGTCCCACTTTCGAAAGACTGTTTGCATGGTAAGATTTCCTCTCTAATGTATCCTATTTATAGGATAATGGCATAAATTGAAGAGTTGCATAAATTATGAACACCCCCTTAATAAAACAAAATGTGTCCATGCTACTGAGAGGAACCTAAAATCTCAAAAAGAGATGCTATGCTGGCATAGACTTTGAGGTTTTTATAATAGATTTTGTTATTCATTCCTGTTGATGATGATGATGATGCAGCATAGTTTTATATATTCCTTAAATTGCTAAACAATACCAATTCTGATAGATACAGAGGGCAGGTTATGCTACTGCTCTGAGTGGGGGGAGCCTCATTTGCACAATGTGAGGAACAGATAAGTACAGACTATACCATAGACTCTACCAGCTATCATTATGCATTTGTGTAAGAACATCCATTAGATGGATATCTAGCAGAAGAAAAACTGCATTTTAAAAGCTGATGAATGTGATTCTAAAGCCATAATGGTAAACTGGTAGATCCACTATATGTACCACTGTACCTATAGGGGGGTCATCATATACGTTTCCAGGTTTCTAATATTTTTAAACTCTTGACCATGCTTCTATGTATGTTGTTGAGATGCTAGTGTGTATGCAACCTCCTTCACCGAAACTGGGCAAACTGAGATACCCATAATATCTAATTTGGCTACGTGCAATGATACAGACGCTGCTAATTGCTCCCAAAAGGTGTGCTACATAGCAGTTACAGTGGAATGGAAGACCAAGGAGAAGAGAAAATGTTATTTTAGTTCAAGCTCTCCAACTAAAGTTGCACTTTATACTCATGTCACTACTTTATGAGTGTTGCACTCCGAAGTCATAAACAGTAATTTGACAACATTAATGTTGTCTTTTCAGTGTTATGCTACGTCTACATGAAATACTGTTGTTGGCTTATTTAAAAAGAAATAAAGATAGAAATAAAGATTTTTAAAGTACTACAGCTGTCCATTCTCCCTTTTTCCTTCTGTTTCTGCTATTCTACTATTCCTTGCCTTTTTCTTCCTTTTTCTCATATTTTCTTCTGAACTCCTCCCTCCCTGTGCTTAGAAGCTGAAAGAAAATTCATGCTACATTATTGTTTGCATCCCTGAGAAAAGTGCCTCTCTCAGAAGCCCAGACTGTGGAATGTTAAGACTGTGCTAAGGGTAGTGTGCTCCTGGGGAGGGTAAGGTCACAGAATGCAGAGAAGTCCTCTGACTTGTAACAAAACTGGCTTCTGAAGCCCATGCACATGCCAAAACAGTAAGTTACTGCTGCTGTGGGCTGCACAGTCTTGCTACTGGCAGAAATTCGCAATGTGGTGTGGGATTCTATACATGTTTCAGTAGATTTCTAAGTTTTCAGTGGCCATCTGTAAGCAGTAGGGGTGAATGGGCTGCATTTCAGACAACCGAGGCATCCAGAAATATTTCCTCATAGGACACTGTTCCTTCAACCCCACACTCCAGATGCTGCCATACGTGTGATACAATATCTCGTTCTGAACATGCATCCATGTTTTTAGCTTTCTTCAATCAGAAAGCTTTCTCTAGCTATGCCACAGCTACTGAATTTTCTTTTCCAGCTGAAGGCATGGCATACTACGTTAGCTTGTGCAAGTCATTTTTGCAGTAGAATTTTGCCAATCTTGAGATATATTTTTTCCTATAAAGGAGAACATGGATGTCAAAATTAGGAGCTGTTTTGTACGTATAATTTTTCAGAAGTAAATGCAAATTTTTGCAGGGTATTACTGCAATCCTGTGCAGTGAAAAAGAGTATTTTACATTATTATGAAGAGAATTATGATGGCTATTCTGTGACTCTGATTTAAAGTTGCCCAAAAAGTCTAAGCAGTTTGGTAGACTAACAGTTTGTTCATCCATAAGATTACCTGAGCAATATCAGAGAGCATCCAGTCAGGAAATGAAGAATAATCTTTGCCACTATTTCTGGATAACAAATAAGATATAAATTTTAATGTGAGATGAAAAGTATCTTGCATAACTGAACTATTGAAAGAGAGCAGTGATTTCTGCTCTAAATAAATACATGAAAAGAGACAGGAAACTGACACCAAGAAAATACTAAGCTTTGCACCAACCAAAAATGAACTCAAATCCAGAGAGTACCCTTTTTAGGAAAAGTCTGCTTAGGAATCCAGAAAGTTTCTGAGGTCACCATTTATTTCTGTGCCATTCTTCCTTCTCCATATGGAGTGGACATGGGTTTTGGCCTCTAAACACTGGCAGATCTCCCAGAATGGATGCAAAGGTCTGGACTATCAACATGAAGTCTGACTCAGCACTGATTCCAGCACTCTGTGTGTCTGGCTTCCTACATTGCTGTATCCATTGAAATCCTGTGGCCAGGAACTTCACCGTAGGGTTGTGATCGCTCCTAGGGAGTAAAACATTCACAAAAAATGTAATAGTAGTTTAATTCTAACTTGTTTACAGGGCTGGTTGAAAGGGCAATACATATCTACTAGTCTCACCTATTCTCTTTGGATATCCTCAGGTCTTCTGCAGGTTCCTGGGCATGTGAGGAATCTGCCTTGCAGCATTTTTCCTTTGTGTCATCTAGAAACAAATTTGTAGAGCTTTTTCTTCTTCATTTCGAAAGTCAGAGGAAGCTTTACTTCTAAATTCAAGGCTCAGTCTGATCATCTTTCAGCTGCTCAGTGACATATTTAAGTTTGTTTTCTCGTTGTCTTAGAATCTAAGCTTTCTTTACTTTTTCTTATTAGTATATCTGGAATGACCACACAGAAAATCTCTAAATTATTAAATTAGAACAAACTGTACTGGGAAAGGTGCAAATTGTCCCATATTCATATCATAGGGGTATTAATTCTGAGCCTTAATGATGATAATTTCACGGTCAGTCTAGTTAACTACTTCACTATTGACCAAAGAAAGGAGAGGAATAAAGTTACAAAAAGCTATGCCGTATATTCTTTCTAACACTGTAAGTGGATAATACTTGGGAAAAATACCACCTTTTTCTTTTTTTTTATTCAGAACTGAAGGACCAAACACTACGATTAAGATCATGGAAGAATCCAAGTCCTTACAAAGGAAATCAAAACCTAAGAGCCCAACAGAACCTATGCAATCATGATTTTAACATTACATACTCTTATTGTGTGTGTTAAATGGTCAGAACTTGATTATGTGCATATCCCAGAAATCAAGCGTATTTTCCTCCAAATTCAGTTGCTGCCTAAACTTTGGGATATCTTCATTATATATCAGTATCTTTGCATACAATAGCCCGAATTCTGTAGTGATTTGCTCAGCGTACACTTTTTTTTGCAAAAAAGGATAGGAAATCCATACTTGCTGGGCAAGAGGTTAATTCTGCTGCCAAGAGAATATTTCAATATTTTAGTATTTCCTCTTCTCAATGAGGGAATGGAAAGGTTGTTTTAAAAATTACTAAGTGTTCTCCAAAGAAGGACATTGTTTTTAAAAGTATGCATGTTATCTATGTGTAAGATAGTTGCTAACACTTGAAGATCATGGAAATCTAAGCTGCAATTTTCCTAGTTTCTTTGCTGCAGTACAGGCATTTCAAGAATTTAAGTTTTGAACTGTGATAACCATTCAGTTAGAGGGTTTATATAAATCTTCGTAGAATCTTAGTAAGCTATAGACAATTGGAAGTGACGAAGTTCAAAATGGTTAAGAAGTGAGCCTCTGTGGAGGTTTTTTCTTCTTCTTGAGATATTGTCATTAACTAAGAGCATATGTTTTCTGAAATGGGCCTATACCACCACTGCTCACATCCAATTATTGTTTTGGTTGAAGAGCACTACATTTTTAAACTATTCTTACTCCATCATTTCTAAGTATCTGTCTGTACTCTCAGCTTTTGGACAGATGGCCACCATTCCCTCAGTACAAAAACTGGAGACATTCTTTCCCCTGCCCCCAAGCTCAGATGCTGTAGTTTCCTGCCGCGGGGGTTACCATTCCCCTGACCATGCCGGCAAAGCACTCTGTGAGCGCTGTCTGGTCGCTACAGACAATATCCAAGAGGTGAACCTAAAGAGCCAGTGAATGGCACAGACACCGCAACCTTGGTGTGGACATTGTGGACATAGCTACAGCAGTTCAGAAAACTATGCAATTGAGGAGGGGGAGAGGTAATTTGTTAGATTTAAAAAATCTACTCTGAATGTCTCTCTCTGCAGGGTAACAGAAAATGCTGGGCATATTCTTGAGCTCTGAGGGAAAGCTGCACCAGTCGACTTGTGTCCATATGACTCAAGCCCCTGCCCCACCAAAAGAGCCTTGCCAAAACTGCATATTGCAAACCGCTCATGGTGAACAGCACCAGAGGTCGGCTTAACTATTGCCCAGCATCAATGACCATGTGCAGTGCTCGAGCTGTGCCCTGGCCCAGCCTCAGCTACCAGGCATGGCCTGCTAGAGCTTTTTTTCATCTGGGATATGCTATGTGCTACTTGTTCTGCTAAATAAAATGGGTAATTTTTACGCAGTACTAAAGTGTACTAAATGAAAGCTTCTCTGTGAGTTAGGGAAAATCATTCATTAATTTACACCATTAATTACATTTTAAAACAGCAGGCATATGTATGTTTCTTTTTGGAATTTCATAAACAACTTTTTAACCTTTAGGTAAACAAGTCCAAAATACACTGAAATACACTGAAATGACTAAGTGTAATAATCCTTTCAGTGATCAAACATCTCTCTCTGAATAGTCAAAGAAATAATACATCTTTATATGTCCTCTTTTGAGCTGACAAAGTAGAATACAGCCTTAATGCCTTAGAATAGACAAAATATGTAACTTAGCTTACATGGCTGCTTGAATATTTACGAAAGTAAGAGTCAGCACAATAATGATGCTCTTATGTAATTTACCCTGAACAGTATGTAAGAATAAACACTTACTTGTGATACAGACTCTAGCACTGCTTCATTTTGTATTGCTATTTATCACTTATTTATAACTGTTTTATATCGCATAAAGTATATTAATTTTTAAGTTGCAGTTTGTATATTTTCCAAATGTTGGAAACGGGTTACTGAACTCCATTCTTTTACATTTACACAGCAGTAGGTTTAAAGGTGGTATCTGTCAAATTACCTGTTTAGACTGAAAACACTGTGTGGGAGGCGGGCAACAAAATAGAAACAGAAAAGAACGGTCAACCTATATGAAAATAAAGTCATTGCTAATTCTGATTAGGGAACTGGACTGCGATTTAAGAAAATGGTGAGAATGAGTAAAGATCAAATACTAACTTTAATTTGATACACGGGTTTCAACTCAAGCCCCTATTCGAGCCCAATTCTGCAACAAAGCCGTAGCAGAGCATTTCATTTGGTGGACTCTTATCATGTTTGTCTATTGCCATAGAATATCTTCTTGAAAACACTACCACTATTACATTGGTACTTAACCATGAGCCTACACCTCAAGGAAAGAAATTGAAATATAAATTTGGCACACCACAATCACTTCAGCTAAATGGAAAACATTTATTATTTACTCAGATTCTTTAAAGTATCTGAAAAACAACTGTCTAATACAGTTCAGTTTCCATCATGTTCTCTTCTTTAATAAAAAAAGTGTTTTTGCAAATTCACTTATCATTTACGAACATTATTTTCTAACACAATATGACGGAAAATTTTAGTGCATTGCCGTGTTAGAATTTCTGCTGCTTATGTGAAGACTTTTGCAATATTGGCCAAACAAATAATCACTGAAAGTTTTGAGAGGTCAAGCTGAAAACTATTTCTGTTGAGAGTATTTGGACCACAGAGGTAAGAGTTAAAGAAATGCTTAACAGTTTACTTGAACATAAATCATTTAATTCCTACTAGTGAAGCTGTAAGAACACTTAATGTTGTAGTACATTCATGTGTCAGATCTGAAATTTCTGGAAGCATGGAAATAAAGATGTTTCAGTATCGTGTCCTTACTTGGCATCAGTGAAATCAGGCTCATCTTTCTGTTTGTGTGGTTGTTTGGTGTCCGTCCCCCCGTCCCCCCCCCCAAGATTTTTCAAAATGTGTGACAACACTGAGGATCTGGTAATGCGTGTGCAATGCTAAGCAATACAATGAGGTATAGAAAGCATGGTCTGTTCATAACGGGTCATTACAATGGAAATGCGATGATTTAGGTCATTAAACCAGAACGTTCGTGAGAAATTTTGTCCTAAAGACACAGACTGTAAACATGAGCATTGCTAACGGTTTAGCTTTGTCAGAACACTTTATTCGTATCAGTAACAGAAGCGTCAGATGTTGGTTTCTACTGTGCAAGAAACAAAATTTCTCTATTATCACTATTTAGAATGGCAAAACTAATTAAAGTCTAGGTAGTTAGCCGGCTTATCTTTCTCTCTCATCTCAAAGTAAAAAAAAAATAATCAATCACACAGGCAAACAGCGATGACCACATGGCCAACACTCCCCGTGACCCACAAGCTACCGTAGACTGGCGCAAGCGGTTGGACAACGGCGAACGAAGAGGACGTTTGTTAAGGACGCACAAGC